>NW_013549857.1:0-27329 GCF_000499425.1 Eimeria acervulina
TTAGGAGGTGTACTGAGCACAGCAACCCAACAGCCTGGGACCCTGGCAGAGATGGCAGCCTGAGACATCCTCAGGCGTCCTGCGGACCGCAGCCCAAAAGTCTGGGACTCTGACAGAGATGGCAGCCCGAGACGAGTGACAACACACGTAGGTGTAAGCAGTGTTGCCACTAGCGCCATGTGCAAGGACAGAAACGCCATTTTTCCTACATGGACACACACTGGGGATAGTTCTTAGACAACTACGCATCGCATTGTGGGGGGCCCGGAAGAAAAAAGAAGTGCGCATGCCAAAGCCACACCGATGGTGCTCTAGCTAACTGAGCAGCAGGCACAGAAAGACTGCATGACTTGAAGTTGATGGTGTGTTTCTATTGCCACTTGACTAGAGCATAGCTGAATGTTCGACGATCCGCTGCATGAGCTAACAACTCTTTCGGTGCTATTACAGAGCAGGTATAAGGGTCGAGGGAGTAAAGGGTAGTGGGTTTTCTTTGTAGCCTGCCTCCACATCCATTGCTTGCTAGATGTCCTGATTTTGTTTCATCCTAAGCGCGTTCGTTCATCTATATCTAGCTAAAGACAGTTGGCGAGCGCATCAGTATCGCCCGTCGTGACTGTCCTCCCCTAGAGTTAAAGGCACAAAATTCGGCTGTTTCTGGTAACCAGTATCTTGTTGTTTAGCGGGAGGGGCATTGACGCGCTTAATGCTTTAACATCTGCTGCATCTATCGCCACACATGAGTACCTGTCTTCAGAAAACGAGGTGAATGATTCGCTCCTCCTCTCATAGACTCGTAAGCACGCATTTGGTGAATCCTGCTCTTTTCACTCCTTCATTGCCCGCTTTTGGGGTCAGCCAGTTATTAGTTGCCTTTCTCTCATTCACCCCTTGCACGGACCTCTTATATAAACGCGCCCTGCCGAACAGATACAACTTTACGCAGCGCTGCATTGACGCCCTCCATTGCTTCGCAGTTTCTAACTCTGCTATTTGTTGCTTGCTTAAAGTAGGAGGCCGAGTTGTACATGAAGGCGGCCTAAGCATATTGTTTGCCTCCTTCGAAGAAGCTGCCAACCGTATCCATGCGGCGCCCCTGCAAATATTGCTAGTGGAATTCAGGGAAGGCCTGCTCTATTCGTGCGTGCTGGCAGGAATCATTTTTGGAAGAGTAGCGCAGGCGAAGATGATCTTGTATTGTCTTTATAGTAGTGGTGACAAGCGGCGGCCCTGTTGGAGGTAGCCAAAGCGGGTGCATCTGCGTTCTTGGTCATCCCGCCACAGGGCGTCACCCTAGCAGTCATCCAGCTCAGTTTGCCCACCTGCAGAAAGAGATCTTCTCAACAAAGCGTTGCCTTGCCGCCGCCGGTATTAACAAATAAAGACATTCCGTAGGTTCTTCTGGAGGCCTAGGTGACCTCCACTGATTGTAGTACTCACGTTCTACCCGCGCATTTCCCAGTCATGTAAGCTAAGAACAGAACACTGATGTATCGCCAACAAGGCTATTAGTCGGTGGTATGACTATTGTAGCAAGCGAATGTTTGCCTGTCTGGGTAAAACGGACGGAAGCAAGGCAGTCAAATGGGCACTCTTTAGGATGGTGTCAAAATGTCCTCAATATCCACGCGAGAGCATATTTTACGTCACTCCAACCATGGGTTGCTTTTCGAAAGCTTTGAATGTAGAATCCCAAAAAGATTGGATTGAAAGCACTCGGTATTATGTGCGATATTGCATACATACGGTATTAGCTTATCTGCACTCCGCCTGCTTCAGCAAAGCAAACTGCAGATACGTTAAAAAAATGGGAAGCCTGGCTTCTCGCGTACCATACGTCGGGACAGGACACGAAATATTGATAACCATGAAGCATCGCTAACAAGAGCTTTCGTATGTGCATGCAAAAAGGTGACGCAAGTGGCCAGCTTTAGCTGGCCCTTTGCGTCATTGGGCATGCCGCCTCGAACGAGAGAGCAGAATAAATGCAATCTATGGATTAACGCTTTCCCTGAATATGGCACGATGCCTGCCAAACGGCCTGGCCATACAGCGAACAGTGATTCTGAAAAGGGCTTGCTCCAGCAATTCCATGTGCAGCCAGGCTCCTTCACTGAGCCATATAGCACGTGGTTTTTTTCGTTTAAATCGGTAGAATAGTGAGCACGATACGCGCCCAAAGAAAACATTTTATGTTGGAGTTGTGATGCTTCAGCCTGGTATTTTCTTATGTTTTTTAGGCCTCGCGTTATATCGAGTGCCTTTTGCTTGCCCCCGTTCCCGATCTGCATGAAGGCAAAGCCCCTGCAGCATTGTAGGTAAGTGCGTACCTGCACTGCTACCACTTGATAGTGATCCCCCTGTGTACGGTATGCCCAGCCCTCGGTGAGGCCTCGTTTCGTTGGAAGGATCTAGGGGCTCGTGCTGCTGGAGGTTGGAGATAAAGGTAGCAGCTGGGGGGCACCAGGTGGGCATAATGCCACAGACGTCAGTACTGCTGCTTCTGGTGTATCGGTCAGCACCCCCACCGCATAGGTCGCCTTTTATCCAGCCAGAACCGTGAGGACGCATGTGACGGTCGTTGCCAACTCCACAACGGTTCACCTTCAGAAGATACCTGGCCGCAGCTCTGGAGCCTTTCTGACTTCCGAGCGTCTGAAGCCCTGAAGAAAGACAACAAAGCAATATCGAAATACTAGGCAGTGTTGTGGCTCCAAACTGGGCTTTCTGTGGAATATTTACCCCGATTGGGCCCTTTAGCCCAGGATTCACTTCAGTAGTGCATTTGTATCCCGACTGCCGCAACTTCCCAAATAGGCTACAGGTCTCGCATCACACCTGCAGTCTCTGGCGGCGCTTCGCGGCGAGACAGCAAAGAACCGGTCCCGTTGCTGGGCGAAATACCAGGAGCGCCTACCCCCACAACGCCGAGATTAAGCGCTACCACCTCCGGCGCTGCTGGCGGCGTCTTTGTTTTGGGGAGCCCACCTAATGGGAGGGCTTCAGTTTTGGTCTGCACTACTCGAACCTTTGACGCCTTTGCCAAAAGTAGTTGGTGGTGCTGCTGCTGTTGCAGGATTTGCTGCTCAAGGGTCGATTGTTGCTGGATTGTCCCCGGCGCCATATCTGTCTCGTCATTCAGCACTTCGGAAAGGGGAAATCCAGAGTCTTCGGCACTAGGTAGTCCGTCCGGGATACCAGCTGGTAGCTTCCTGTTGACCTCGTCGAATAAGATAGTTTCTCCATCAATAAACTGTAGATAAGGGAGCTGCTCAGCTAGAACCGAACGCCATTGACGCCGTTGACAAGCAGGGTTCTGATGAAACCTGCATTACATTACCGTGTCGTGCAGGTAATATTCAAAAATACAGCAAGTATGGAAGTGAATTCCGCATGCACAGGGTACAAACCTGCTTAATATATGCAGATCATGAGACCAGAAAACAGAAAAAGCGATCCCCTGTAGAACTCCACATAATAGACTGGACTCCACCGCAAAAACCCTCAATGCTTCACTAGTTTTGCTACTGCGTGCATAGCATTTGTTGATCTGTACTGTGGAAAAAGACTAGCTCACCCTATTTGCCTCAGTTTGGGTAGTTGAACAAGGTATTCTGTCTGAGTGAAATCCGGTATCCTATTTTGAGCTATGCGCAACTCCTCCAGATTGGGTAGAAATGGAAAGCCGGACAAAGACCTGAAGGACAAACCAAGTAATAGACACGCTTCGTGAGTATTTTCACTTGCTGGTTAGGTTTCCATTGCTATGCTTGCGAACTACCAAATGACATCTGCATTCCTTGCTGTGTGTTTTGTGAGCCATGCACGGCTCGAGAACCGTGGTCCATTTGGCGCTGCTTTGTTGACGAAGCAGTTCAGCTCGCAAAACTACCTGAGTCCATTTCGTTCCATTATCAAACATCGTAGAGTCTCAGAAGCTCCCTGGAACCCTTCCGAATGGATCCTCCTGATGCGATTGTCGCTTAGATCAAGCACCTCTAGACGGCAACAGTTCCCAAGACCCTCAACCCGTGAGAGCCCATTCCCCTGCAACTGCAGTACCCGAATGCTCCCTAGCGGTGCTGCTGCCAAACTCTTTAGACTGCGCAGGCAATTAAAACTCAAGTCGAGCCGCTGCAGAGAAGGCAAAATTCCCCGCAACACATGGCAAAGCGGGTACCCAAACCCGACGAAGATCTGCGTTAGATGCAAAAACACGCAAGGAAGCCTTTGAGGCTCAAGCATACCTCTAAAAGTGGCAAAGAGACCAGCCCTGGTCCATCAACCCCACCTAAGCCCCCCGATGCAAGGTCGATTTTGTTGTTTGCTACCAACAATTCCTGCACGCATTCACTGCGTAACACAGACATATTCTAATCCTTCGGCATATGTAATTCATCATTGTCTTCAGGTTTCCCTGTCTTGATGCATCTTAGTTGGAAAATAGGAAAGGTGAAACGCAAATTTCCGTACATGGCTGTGAGGTGAATTATGTGAAAGTATGTGCCATCATGCAGTGCAGGGAAGCCACAGTAGTGAACCAGTCACCCAGCAGCTCTGCCGTCGCAAACCTCTCTTGAAAACAAAGTACGAGTTTCGCTTGTACATGTTTAATTTCGTATAAGCTTTTTCGTGCTGCACATCGAGGTGTGTTAGTCCAGTGAGTTGCAAGACTGTACTCTCAAGAGGGGCAAGGTGCCCAGTGAAGCCAGACTCGTAATTTTGTTTTGATTCAGATTAATGCTCAGCAAGAACGGAAAATTTTCCTCCGTTATCACGTCCGAAATATGGCGAAGGCGATGACCCGATAAGTCAACTGACCTGAAGAAAAAGTGAAGGCAGAAGCGCTCTGGAGGTGTCGACACACGCTCCGAATGCATCATCCTACATTCGCTAGGGTGAATATTCAGCAGGAAAACCCACGAGCGTCACTAGTGCAGCGGGGAATTATATATAAGGGAAAACGAAGGAGTTATTAGCTCGTGTGTCCTGCGCATGTGAGGACGAATTTTAAGTGCCGAAGGATGTTCAAAAATTTAGGCCTTTAACGCTATATAGACCCATGAATATGCCTTCCACCCAACGCATAAGTCCATGAAGCACGACGCAGCTCAGTTGGAGACTTCAAGCGAGCCTGCGCTGGAGTATTCACACTGCTAATTTCTACATCCCCGGTTTCACATGACTCTTCGGTTGCGGAACTGCTCATAGAGAGCTTGATTACGAATTGCAAATATTTACTAACCTGATGCTCTACGTGTACATAGGAAATCATAATACTTTTTATTTGAAACATGATTGCACGCTTAATTATAAAATAAACTTTTAATGACGCAGGAGTATGCGCGCAGTTTATGACCCGTCGCACCCTTCAAGGCATGGTAGTTGCTTTCCTATAATTTGTTCCAACAGCTCCCTTGTGAGCCTCCCAGCGAATACTTGCTTTATTTCTTCCTTCTCCTCTTGTCTTGGCTCAACTCCATCCAAAACTTTTAAAGACGGGAGGAGGTAGAGAGAGTAGGGACGGTATTCTGCCTCCATGCTTAAAGGCGTGTTGCGCAGATCAAGCACACGGAGTGATGGACACCGAGAGAGGTCCATTAGAGACCTGAATGCAGAACAGACGAACATGCATAGAAAAACGCAAGTGCTAAGATTGACTGTATAAGAATTCCCTAGAGAACAGACATCCAGTAGTTGAAGCCAAATCAGAATAATCAAGAGTCAGCAATGGAATGAGCATTCCGAGTTGTTGCAAAGCACAAAAGGCGGGAAAATGCAAAGCATGCAGAGAGTGTATATATCTAAAAACTACTATAATTCCCGCTGTGCGACTCCATTGTTTTCACTGCAGGAACATATATATATATATATATATGCATATATATATATATATATATATATATATATATAAAGGTGTAGGCATATGGAAAGCTGCTTCTAAAAACACTCTCAAAGGATGCCCCTCTGTTGGGAAAATCGTCAGTGGGTCACCGAAATGCTCGAATGTTGTTGTTGCTCAAGTACAACTGGGTGAGTGCCGGGAGTCCTCCGAGATGCTCTAGTTGCTGCAGTTTGTTGCCTTCAGCACAGAGGAAAACTAGGCGTGTCAGCTTTCGCATGCCAGAGGGAAAGGAAGCGATGCAGTTATGGGAAATGTCCAGGCACTCCAACTGGCAGAAGGACTCAATCCCATCAAGGCTCTCAATGCGGTTCCCGTCAAGGAGCAGCTCTTCTAGGAGGCTCAATCCCAGCAGACCCTGCAAAGCGACGCACGAAAAGGTACTGTAAGCAGCTAGCAAGGGCTTTCAACTCCGAAGCACTTCAAGCTTCAATGCCGAGTAGGGAGGGCGCAATGTTGCATTTAGTGCAGACACTGGCAGCAACCAAAGCCCTGAAGAGAATATTTTCCCCCCGGCTTTCTCTCGGGCATTAACGTGATCAAAAAATACGAGCTACCGTCAGGAGGGGAAAGCCAGTTAAACACTCAGAAATAATGGTTTTAAAATGAGGGCATGCGGCAAATGAGTGATCTATAGGAAGGGCATAGACCCTAGGTTTGCCTAACGGCAGTATCTGTTCTGCGCACATACGAACAAGGCGAACCTGAATGCTGCTAAGATTATTTTCAGAAAGCTCCAGCTTTCGAAGCCCAACTAGTGTGTGTATGTTTGGGGCGTCACGCAATCGCAGAAAGGACATCTCCAGCACGTCCACTTTTTCTCTCCAGTTGCTCCAGGTGATTTTAGGTGCCCCTACGAGATTTTCTCTGAAGAAACGCTGGGCACCACCATTTGAGAGGTGTTGGTAGTGTGAAGGAGACCAGTGGGGTTTAGCGTTACTGTGCGGAAGCCAGCCGCTTATTCGCGCCGTCCGGATTGCAGCAGCCACACTGCAGAGCCCTCCGCAGCACATTGTGTGGTTTGCTGCATCAGAACTCGCCAAAACCTGAGGCGCTGTTACAGACGGAACAGCCATTCGCTGAGCGACCGCCTCGCACTGACAGGGGGTGCAGCTGCAACAGCAGCAGCAGAAGCAGCAGCATTGCTGAAGGGGACCCCGACAAGCAGGAAGCAGCAGCGCGACCGGGAGCGGGTCAAGATCTTCCAACGGCCTGGAAGTACTTGCTGTCTCAAGAGACCCTGTCCTAGGAAGTACAAAGGAACATGCCAAAAGCTGAGCGTCCTCTGCTTTACATGTGCTGTAAACACCACAAAGGACAGTGACTTGAATGGGAAAGGACTTCAACCCCTTAACCTTGGATCCATACTAAGAATACGGTTGCAGCAGGCCCTCAGAAAGCTACTCTACACCCGGGCACAAGATGACTCTGCGCAATGCTTAACATATGTGCCCGAGTTGGACATGGGTCACGAGCTGGTCCTTCACTGTGGCCCTCGTTTCGAAGAGCATGCAGGAGGGCACTAATGGCTATTCGGCTCCCCACCAGTATCGATGGCCTTGGGACTCGTCCATGGAAGAAACCTCTGCTGCTGCTGCTATGGCCCAGCTGCGTGGCTCGTTTGCTCCTGATGCGTTATGATGCAAGGCGGAAGAAGACACGACGGGCGCCCCTGTCGCATATGCATAGTGAGCGGCTGGTGGAGCCACGGATGCATCTGCCTGAGTTGGTGATGGAGCGGTTGACGACTTCAGGGGACATGCTAGAGGGTCTCCGCCCGGTGCCGTCTGCAGCGGCCGGCCGTCCAGCAACTCCAGCGCAGGCAATAGCTGCTGGAGTTGGTGCGAACTGTGCGAGCCCATGTGCAAAGGATTCCCCGCAAGCCACAGCTGCCGTAGTTGGGGTGCAGCAGTCCCTGAAGCAGCAGCACCACCAGCCAAAGTTGCCATATACCTAGAACACCTCGACGAACCTTCTTGAACTTGAAGTGGCTGAGGGGTTGCATGTCTGCAGTCTTTATGATAGTTGAAATTATCGGCTTTGGGGTGAATCCCACGGGATTCGGCTTCCAGAAAGTTCTCACTTTTTCATATACTGTGTAGGGGCACTGAAATGCAGGTCCTAGTCTACCTTTCACTACTATCACACGGGAATATCGCTGGATGCAACTGTGAATATGTTTGTTACTTCGGATTTTCGCAAGACTTAGCACGGTGATCTACTGCTTCTGCTTAGCTGTTCCCGCTTTTGTTTGCTTTTTTCCCTTTTGAGTCTATTTCTGTGCACGTGTATGAGGTCAGTTGTGTCTGTGGGATGGGCGGACCGACTGGCGCAAGATCAGACAAGAGCAGCAAGTGGTTAGCAACGAGGCACAGCTGCTGCAGACGGGGGGCACCCCAGAAACCGTCGAGGGTGCAGAGCTCATTGAAACTCAAATCTAGTACCCGCAGCTGAGGCAGCTCTATCCTGCTGCATTCACTGGGGGCTCCTAAAGAAGAGTCTTTCGGGGACCGCGGGGGCGCTGAAGCTGCTGAAGGCTCTCCAGGGGCATCAAAGTTGCGCAGACCGTTAAGGGGCAGCAGCAGGACCTGGAAAAAGTAAAACGAAAGCAGTAGCTAGTCCTGCATAGGCTGTGAAGAGTACCTTTTAGATGACAACGCTACCTAGTTAAAGTGCTGCCAACGCGCCACTTCCCGTTGCAGTTTCGTTGTGGTACCCCTATACATTCCCTCACGGAAGCCCGATCGCCAGCTATTGCATCAGCAAACGAGAAGGCTGTTTTCTTCACATTCCTTCATTTTTACGAGATGCATACGGTCTCAGAAACGAATGGAGGAACATTTGCGCACCCGAAGCCTCTGAAAACTTAGTAGAACCCCACGGCTTAGCGCAATGAGGTGTGCGTTGCTACTAAGGCTCAAAGAGAGAACGTCTCCGTTGCAGTCTAGCTGCGCCTTGCAGTCTCCTGCTCCACAGACAGCTGCTGCAGGTTCCGTAGGGGCCTTCTGCAGTCTCCCCAAGGATCCTAGTGGATACATGTGGCGAATGCAGCCATAGTCCTGTAGGAGGACCTGCTGCAAGTGGCTTTCGCCAAAAACAACTTCTTGAGCTGTCGATATGCAGCAAGGGCACATTACAGCCTTCGTCCGCAAACTCTCCTCGGAGATTTCAGAAACACGCTCGTTGTGACCCCTTGCTTCAAAGAGCTCTTGTGTCCTCTTGCATTTCGTCAGTTCCCTTACGTGAATAGACAGAAGGTGCTTAGCCATGCTGAGGCAGACACAGAGTTCGAAGGGCACTGATTACAGTACAGAGCTACTGCTACAATTCTTTCAAGGCCGTCTTCGTTTTGTAGTTAGCAATTCACACGCCGGACGTCAACACAGGAGCGCATTCTCACAACTGTCCAGATCTCTGTTAATGCCAAAACGCCTCCGGGAAATGCTGAGGATGCGGCGTACTTGACAAGGTCTAGGAAGGGAGAGACGCCGTGCGGATCTTGTCCCTTGGTATTTGAATGGCTGTGCTGAAAGGTTGCTGCATTATTTGACTTGTAACCGGCTGGGCCTACAGCAGGGTCCTGGGGTGCCTCATCCAAGTTCTGTGTCTGTATGGCTGTCTTAGTCCCTTGAAATCCTTCTGTCTCTTCCCTGGGCTGCCGAGCACTCGCTGCCCTAGCTGCGTCTTGTGATCCTCCAGTTGCAGCTGCTGCCGCTGCACCTCCTGCTGCAGCTGCTGCTAGCTCCGGAGGTGTCTGTGCAGCTGGTGGGCCGCCACAAGGGTTGGAAAGTGCAGAAGAAGCGGAATTAGACGGATTGTTTGAATACGCGAACCGAACGAGAAAATGGGGAACGAGGCAGTGAGGCTCAAGAAACCACCTGGAAAACAATAGGGAGCATTCAGAGACGCATCAGGAAAACTAAATCCTCTACAGCTTCTTGCGTACCTACGTCGTTGATGAAATTTGTCATCAGCACTTTCCCCCCTATGTAAAACTTCTTTTGAAGTGCTTTTGTTGGGCTGTTTCCTTTGTTCAGCGGGAATCCGCGCAAGCGATGCGCATGCAGCTTGCTTCCTCTCTAATTGCGGAAGATAAGGGTACACCTGATTGAAACAAAGCTACTCCGTTTGAGGCAAAGCTATTCCGTTTGTCTGACTTCTACACTATTACTGAACAGCGAAGTACAGTTGCCGCTGTACTGACAGTTGCAGAGAGTCCGAGGTGCTGTGCGATGACACGCTTAAAGCTAAGCCACAAACATTTTGCATGGAGCTCCGCATATTACAGCAGCCTACAGTATAGGATTTAGAGCCGCAGGCTTGTTCGCACCATGTTTTTATCTGTGGGTTTGAAATCCTTTGCTTGTACACACTGGCAGGGCCGGGAAGAGCCAACGCACAGGGATTTGAAGCAGTTATACTTCGGATTGCTACGGGAAGAACAAGCCAAATAAAGGGTAAGAATGCGTCTACATCAAAGCCCTAAGCTACTGTGTATGAAATGTGCCTGTTCCTCCGTTGCTGTTAAGTGCTCTTTGCTGTTCCAAGCAATAGACAGCACACAGAGCTTGTGAACCCCTTGATATATCTGCTGATGATGCTTGGGCATAACTTTGTCTCTTTATTTGGAGTTCAGAGAAGGTTGCATGCATTAACTGTCTTTCCTTACTGTATTGCTCTTCGGCTTTGCTGATAGTGCATTTAGAGGGCCCCTGTTCTATCAGACTTGGAATTTCCTGCTGTGTATACCCTACAGGGGTATCTGGCATGGACTCATGAAGAAGACACCGACAGAGCAGAACTTCCCCATCAGGAAGCGCCAGCTGGCCATCTCTAACTGCCTGCTGCACAACAGAGTTGTTGAGTGGCTCCCCTCCTTCCTGGTTGTAGGGGCCCTCGACCTTCGTGGGAGACATATCGGCACAGGGAATATCTTCAGGCAACGCTGCATTCGCTTTAGCCAGTTCAAGCGTCTGCCTTGCAATCGCCTGGAATGATTCATTTGAGGCCAGGTAACTGTTCACACAAACACGAACTCCTTGCCCCCTCCCTAGCAATTGACTCGTTTAAATACGTTTTAAAGCCGATAAGCAAACAATAAGAAAACTCCACAGCCCCTTGCTTCGATCCCTGCTTAGGTGGTACGCGCAAGCACGCGTGTCAGACGCATGCACACAAGACAGGCGACTTCCTCACTGAAGACGGGGCAGGTCTGCGTCTGCTAAGCCGTTTGACGCGGCTATTAGAGGACAACTATGGAGCCCATTTCTTTGCGAGAACAAATCCCCGTACATGCCGGAGGTGCTCTGCCTGGGGAAACCACAAAAGCAATCCACAGACATGGTATTTGTTCATGAACACGCGCTCTAGAGTTATTTCCTGTACGTATGCAGTCGGGCGACTTTGTGCGAAAAAGTGTACATGCCGGAGTGCTCGCAGCTTTTAGGCGTGATTCATGCACAAGCAAGATCAACAATGTTTCTGAAAACCCAAAGGAAGGCAAACTGTGAAAAGTTTTTCCTTAGCGTTCGGCAGCCAATATAGTAGTGCTCGAGATAACGCAGTAAACATTGGAACAGACTGTGCAATCCATTTTCTTTTTGCTATCGTACAGCTCTACTAAGCAACACCTTTAAACGTATTATCCTGTAGAATATATATATATATATATATATATATATGTATATATTCATGTGCACATACATAACACGTTATCACCTCTAGAGGGCGGTAGTCATGGTGCTATATATATATATATATTTATATTATATATATAGCATCATAACTACCATCACTTGTATGCCACCACAAAATATAACTCACTTGAGCAGGCCCCATGGCTGGCGGGGATTGGCGCCGCATAGCACCCAGTCCCCAGTGCTTTCCACAGCACATGCGCTCCTGTACCAGGCCACAGTAGGGAAACCAAGACGTCAACGGAATGAGGAGTAGTTGCGCGGCTAAGCGGCTAACTGCTGGGTCTGTTTACATATGCATTTACGTGCACCCGATGAACCTACACAAACGCATATTTTACGGTGGCTCGTAACGGGCAAGCTAGACGTCAGCCATAAGAACAAACGGTACAGCAGCAGTGCCACGAAGAGGCGGAGCAGCAATGTGGTGTGAATATTATGTCAATGGTGCAACATGTCCTTAGCAGAAGCAGGCGGGAAGAGCACTCATTTGCTAGGGAGCGTTACCAATGAATAATGACTTCACCATCATAACCAACACTACCAACTGCAATCGTACAGTGGCAGTACAGCGGTGTTGCACATGCATCTGTGGAGGTTTATGTATGCACTTCTATCCGAAGGGTGCTTTTTCACATATAAAAATAATTATCAAATAGGCACTTGTAAATATACATTGTGTAGGTAGTTGCAGCTTGAATATTTATCCGAAGGGTGCATATTTACATATAAAAATATCTAGCAATAGGCATCTTCACATACATTCGTACACACAGGCATACATTATATACATATACATGTAATACTTATGCTGCTGTCGCTGGTAGGTGTACCTGAGCAAGTCGAAAGCTGCTTCAGCCTCTCTGTTAACGATCCGGTGGACACTTTTGATTTCAATGCTTTTAAATCCGAAATCGACGAAATCGTCCGGGTGGAACGATCGAACCAAGCAATCTGCAGCTCGACGATACCTAAAGACAACCAACCGAAATAATCACCCTAAACTCTGCACCATGAGAACCCTGAGTAAACCTAGAACAAACACCAGAAGACCTGCAAAAAGCAACGAGATGAGACGCCACTGGTACTTGCATCAAATATGAAAAATATGGGTCCCGGCGAAGAAATGACATGGAATGATGAGCGTTAAAAAGCAAAAGCTGAAGCGAAGATCCCGCAATCCAGAAGGTGTTCCAATTACGCGTTTTCGCATTCATATCGACAGATAACAATGTACATTCACATCATCTACATTAACACGTACGCATCGTACGCGACTGCGAATTTTTATAAGCAGAATACAATGGGCATCCGCACCGTAGATGTCGCCACACGCGTATCTACACCGGTGGAACCCGAATGCGCTTAGCATCGAAATCTAAGTTTTTCGGAGTTGTCTGACGCCACGAAATGTACTGAAGTATACTCTTGCTGGTGAAAAAATAGTAATGATGACTGAAGACGCATGTACATTGTTGCATTTAAAAATATAGCGTTTCAACACAAACTGCTGCATGCAGCACACTAGGCACAGGATTTCTGAAATGTAGTGTCTGATCCGCCTGTCACGTGGGGACGAAGTCTCTTTGACGTATGGACAGCTGACCAGGTCTTACTGGGGTCCCCCAGTTCGAGATGAATATTTCCGAATCGCTCCAACTCTTTCTTGCGAGTGCTGAGAATTGCCTCTCTTCGTTTCCGCACTTCAGCCGCCAGCCATCGAAAGAAAGATGCACCTCCGCACAGCTCACTGCGAGCCACCACCAAGTCCTACAATACAATCCACAACACCTGTAATACTCCAAAAGGTTAACGCAGAAACTACAATGGGTGAGCACGCACAGGCTTGCACGGAAATACAGACAAAATGCAGCACAGTAAGCAGAAAGCTTGTGAATTGAAGTATCTGTCAAGTACACTATACGCCATATGCAGTAAGAAGGAGAAGCACACACATCAACGCGCACCATGAAATGTGAAAAGTGCACTTGGGCAGTCAGAGTGATACACTAGTTGCATGCAAAGGGTTCGCATCCAGAAGATCCAAATTACACAGTCGCGGTGGCGGGCTCAAGAATAAGCGACAATTAGAGTGTAGCTCGCAGCTTCTAGAACGCGCACAGCAAATTTTCTGTTATCCTTGATTGCCACTCTGAACTGCCCGTGAAGCCTATCTAACTCCTTGACGGCGTCTCGTGCTTCTCGTCTTGTTTTCTGTTGTTCCAGCAAATAATACAGCCTTTTTCGCTGATAGGTTGCGGCAACGAAGGCGGAGTCGCCAGCTTCAAGCACCGTTTGGTTGAGAGCCTAAGCGAGAAAAAATACAGGGATAGGGCCAACTATCGTCCCCTGTCTTCTATTTGGAGTGCCTCATTCTGCGTTGCAGTACACACTAAAACGCCACTGGTCTTCTTCCTCGTCGCACAGAGAAAAGCCGTAACAGACTGGGTGCTACGCTACAACCTGTGCTGTCTTAGATGGAAGCATATTAACGCTTTTTGTTAGCTTTCATTGGGCCACTGCATCTTGCCCCTGCAGGCCCTGCTCATTTTACATTAGAAACGGATATCAACCCATTTTAATCGGTCAAGTAACTACAGTAAAGTACTCCCCAAGTGTTGGTTGGCCCTTTTATAAATTTAAGTCCAACTGCGCATGCAGCAGGATGCTGCCCGTTTGCAAAGCGTCCTGTACTTTGTCACTGATGCACGCAGCTACCCACTTCAAACACCACGTTTGTTTGTGACACCGCTGAGACCAACTGTATTCAAAATTGTAAATACTAAAGCCGCTAAACTCAGTATAGTTGCTGTCGTAGCTGGGGCTGCTGATGCAGGCTGCAATGGCTCGTCGCACCTTTAGCATTGGCATGTGGTAGAGAGCAAACATTTCGTGGTTTTTCAGCCTGCAGATGGGGTTTTGCTTCGACAAAAAGTGAACGTCCGAAAATAAAAGAGACTGAAGGTGGGGCAGTTGAGATAACAGGGTTACTTCGTGCAAAGACCAAATGCTGAGAAGGAAAAAGGAACGAGAGAGAAACTCAATAACGCATGCACAGCTGAGGGACTATACCCACAAGACCGCTGACCACATGAATCATAACCATCTGATGATAGCGAGCTCTGCGAATTGATAGGCAGAAGGAGGAGAAAACAACGACAGCAACACACAGCGCATAATCAACTGCGTGACAGTCAACAGTCAACAGGACATGGGAGAGCATGTGCAGGTGCAAAGGCTTATATGTCAACACACAAGTGTTGTTTCCTACGAGTGTGAATGCACGTGCATATATATATATATATATATATACATATATATATTATACACGGACATGCGCGCATCTATGAGCGGTGTTCAGCAACCAATATGACTATGGTTTCTTACGGGCAGTGTGCGCTGCTTTTGTCTTTTGTGCAGCTTCTAAGGTGCACGCGCTGTGATTACGGTGCCAGAGCTTACTGATTCGCTGCAACGTTAATATGTTCAAGATTTCTGTTGTTGCTAAGAGCTGCACCCACATGCGTCAGCTCGTTGTCGGCCACCTGCAGCACCCGCAAGTTCGCGAGGCCCTCAAGGCCTCGGAGACTACGCAGACGGTTGCTGTTTAGTCGAAGCGTGTGTAGCCGCTGCAGTGCTTGTAGAGGACCCTGTGCGGCCTGTTTGGCGGTCCGGTCTTCAGGTGCCCCGGGAAGGGCCCCTTTCTGTGCATTTGGAGGCGTTACGATGACGCCCAAGTCAGCAATACGGTTGCCAGTCAGGTCGACCTCTTCTAGAAATTTGCAGTTCTGGATTCCTTAGGCAAACCACAGCAAATGCGCCCAACGCATAGCCACTAGCGGAGTTTAAGCAGAGGGGTGTAAAACTGCATTTAAAGGAGTCAAAACCGAGAAGACAAGTAATTCGGAGCTAGTGAACCAGCCACATGCTCCTTCTCAAGCAGAAAAACAATGATACGGGAACGCTTCTGCCTAGCATACAGTGCAGTCGAGGACTGCGTTGCTCTAAGTGACTTGGTCTGCCAATAACGCGCAACATTCTTCAACTTCCTAAGCGCATTCTTTTGTGTGAGGAACGCCCTGCGTTCAAGTACCTTCAAGCCGGTCTATTTGGTTCTCGGGAAGGTGCAGCAGCTGCAGACTTTTGCAAACTGCAACGAAGTCGAGAGAGGTCAGCTGCTGCTGCACCAGCCGCAACTGCCGCAGACATCCAAAGGTCCCCAAAGCCCCCAGGGTCCTGGGGCCCAAAGCCCTGTCCATTATCAGCTCAATTGCGTCAACTAAATTCGCCTCCGATGAGTCGCGGATTCCCGTAACAGAATAAAGCCAGGAAAGGTCAGCAGAAGCACTGCATCAACAACAGCAATGACAGCAGCGAGGCAGTGACAGAAACAACAACGAAAACAACACAAGAACTGCCTTCCTGTATGCGTAGACAATATGATCAAGGGAACAAGAAGCAGCAGCTTTTGCGCCGGGCAAGATCCAGAAACTGAAGCAGTTTCTGCCGCAGGAGCGACAGGCTTTGCAGCACGGGGAGAGCTTCGTATACAGCGCACTAGGAGCAGAAGCAGCACGAGGAGGAGGAGAAACAGCAGAAACAGCAGCTGCAAGCAAATCCCTAGTTGCCGAAAGCGATGTTTCTAGTTGTCGGTGTCTCTTATGTCGCTCTCTGTAGAGCTTGTCTCTTCCGCAGCCTGCGCTATATGTAAACATCTCTCTGTGTACGCACCCCTCGGAAGAGTTGACGGATGCGGGGGAGCCGCCGGTCAGGGCTTCTGTTGTCCTCGGAAGGGGCCCTGTAGCTGTCTTATTAGGGCCCACTTCATTGTCGCTGCTGCTGCGGCTGCTAGCCGGGGATTCAGCTCCGTCGTCTTTGGCAGTGTCGTGCCGGAGGCCCCCCTTGGGGGCCCCCAGTGCAGACAAAACCCTCACAGCTGCAACTCCCGAAGCAGGGACCCTACGGAGAGTACCCCTTCCCTTGCAGCCCTGCATCCTTCGCCAGCCTCCAAAGCAACCTACTGAACTCAGATGAGGCCGCCCTAGAATACGGTTTCCACGTTGGCTTTCTTTGGCTTTGGCTACTTTATCTGCTGCAGCTGCTGCAACGGCGGAGTCTTTCAAACTAGCTGAGGGATCTGCCATTCTAAGACTCTCTGGGCGGCTACCCGCAAAAGAACTGGCAAACAATCTATACGGGCCGTGAGAGGCACAACCGTTGCTCGAGTTGTCGAGGCAACTGGAGCTGTTGTTATTATTGCTGTTGCTGTTGCTGTTGCTGTTGGTATGGGCGCTCCTGCTACTGCTGTTGTTGCTCCTGCTGCTGCATAATTGGTTTCCGTTGTAACATGCTGGCCCATCTTGTTGAGGCCCGTCGCTTTCTTCATATTTGGCGGTAACGGTGCTACTGCTGCTACTGTTGCTACTGCTACTACTGCTGCTGCTACTGCTGCTACTGCTGCTGCTGCTGTTGTGCGTCCGAAACTGACCGGCGCTGCTACTGTTGTGGGGGCTGGTGCTGTTGCTGCGTCTGCTTACCTCCACCGGCAGGCAATGCCTCCGTGAGCCCTCCGAAATGCAATGGACGTCAAGGGCTTGATGGGCCCCTGGGGCCTCAGGCTGATGTTGCCTGCTTTCGTTTACTGCTGCTTCTGCTGCTGGTGATGCAGGAGGCAGAGCCGCTTGCAGCAACAGCCCCCTCTCAGCGTTGTCTCCTTTTGATAGGAGCTGCGTATCACGCTGCCGTAGAGAGAGAATGCAGAGATTAGGCACTCTAGCGAGGCCTGGCAACTTGTAGGTAATACCTGAAACGGCAAAACTGCTGCTACGCTTACAGCTGCTGCTGCTGCTGCTTCCTGTGCTAGTTCTACCTTCGCCACACACTTCTCCCTTATCCTGGGGAATGCAGGCACTGTTGTTGCTGCTATCGCTGCAGCAGCTGCTGCTGCCACTGGTGGTGAACTTATTGCTGCCGAAATGAGTGCCTGAGGTCTCCGGAAGGCCCTGCATGTTTAGTGGACGCTTGCAGCTCTCCTCGGAATGAGTCTGGAGCGGCCCTGTTGCATGCTCAAGCTTGGCGCATGTTTCTTGTTCTGCTTTCAACAGAGCATTAATCTGTCTTGTTTCTTCCTGTTTGGGCTCTCCTCTCCACGACAGGCTCGATGAAGCCTCTACGTTATCTGTTTTTCGGCGTTGGCCAGCTGTTAACCCCGGCTCCTCACTTGTGCCTCTGGGCGTACATCGAAGCAGTTGCTTGTTGGCTGCATCTTCGTGTGCAGCAATAGCAACATCTGCAGCGGCTGATGCTTTAATGGCAACCACGTCAAGCATGGGGCTCTCAAGAGGCTTCTCTAGAGCTGCTGCTGTTGCTGCTGCTGTTGCTGCTGCTGTTGCTGCTGTTGTTGTTGTTGTTGTTGCTGCTGCTGCTGCAGGGTCGCGTTCGCCACTTTCCTGCCAAAGTGAACTCGCGCGAGAGCTGCGGAGAAAGCAGGTCGTGCTACTGCTTAGGCGAGCGAAATCTTCTGTCACTGGTCGCTGCGATATGCCGCCGTCTCCTCGGGGGCCTTCAGGTCTGCTGCTGCAACTTGGATGCCACTGCTGTGAACTAAATCGGGTGCTGCCGGTGCTGCTGCTGGTGCTGCTGCTGCTATAGTTGCTGCTACTGCTAGGAATGCTGGGGATAGGGTCCTCTACGACCACCGTGAATTGCTGCTGTGAACTGAAGCATCCTAAACTGGAAACGCAAGCGGGCTGAGAGTTCTGTCTCTGGGGGGCCCTACTTCCCCTTCTATCCAAGATGTTTCTGTTCCCTAAAGATGTACATGGGTTGATGCGAGCAGTGGTGGTATCTGTGATGCTGCTGGTATGTAGAGCGTTGCTGCTGCAGCTGGCTCCGCTGTTGCCCCCACTGCCACTGCCGCCAGTGCTGCTGCTGCTGTTTTCTTGCAGTTGCGCAGCTTTGCACCCCACTGCCAGCACACATGGGGCTGGGCGAGCAGGACGAGCCTCACCAGACCAGTCAGACTGCAGCGGCCGGCTAGAAATGCGGACTCCTAAGTGATTCCCAAGGGCCCCTGAGAATACCCCTCTAATACAGATGGGGGCCCCAGGCCGCTGATGTGGGCTTTTGATATTCCGCCGCATTGCTTGATAAAAGACAACAAAATAAATTTGTACGCATTGAAGGGCGGGGAGGGGGGGGGCCCAGGGGCCCCCTTTGATGCCCAAGCGAACCAACTCTCACTGCACAGGTTTTCTGTGTTTATCCTGCGTTCAGCTTTTTTCTCTCATTTCTGAACCAACACTCGCATCTTGCGACTGCATACCTCTACAGGTTATTTTTCAGACTTGTAGTGAAAGTGATCTGTTCCTAATTTTGCATCTATTCCTCTTGTTCACTTGCATTGCATGCTCCGGCGGTTCAGGTTGGCGGCGGCCATCGGCTGCTTTTCGCGGCGTAGGAATTAGAAATAGATGCTGTTTTTTAATTGTTGAAACTCAAAACAATTGGATAAAGAAAGGAGAACGGAAAAAGAACTTGCCGCTTTTAAAAGTTGGGGTTTATGCAGCGCGTTTCTTTACCAGCGGGTGGTGACCTGCATCGATCGCGGTGTATGCGGCGCTTGGAAATGCAAATTGAAGTCGGCCGCTCTTCCTCTTGAAATTAATCCAAATGAAAAAACAAATCAAGGAATAAACAAAGATGAAACCTGAAAAACCCAAAGAATCAAGTGAACAACACCGGAAGATAGCAAGTAGCCTTCGTCTGTCCTGTACCGTGAAACGGCCGCCAAAATCACTTCAAGAAATTCCTATCATTGAAACTGGCGCTTAAACATACTTAACGGCTTTGACTTCGCCTAGATTATTTTGGATCAGACTTCGATTTCCTCCTGAAGTGCCAATACAATTACATAAGCCCTATATACTAAACCCTCAACACTAGAAAGGCACAAGGCAACGGAAGTGCTGCTACTAGTGAGCGGTTCCAAAACATATTTTAAAACCATTTGAGTTGTGAGCAGAAATACAAAAAAAATTATCGTTATGGCCAGTGTCACGTACTGACACCATACACGTGCAAGTACATCGCCCGTGGCCCGTAAATCCTCGAACACAGCCATTGAACAACGCGTAGGTTACAGTTTACCGCATAAACCCTAATACCCAAACCCTTAAGCCTAGGGACTGACCTTGCGGCATCTCTAGCTTACAATTCGGTCTCCCTGTGCACTCTCTGCAGTCACACGACCTACATATCACGCGAAGAAACAATTAGTATTGCATACGGTGAGTAGCTATCACGCGTAAGTTAAATGCTTGGATTTGAGTTTAAACGCGAAAGAGTTACGTTGCATACATTGCGCTGCAGGGTATCATCGCAGTTGAAATAAATGTTTCAACTACTCTATACACGGCCACCGACCCTACGGTGTAGTAGGGGCAACAATTGTACCTTCCCCTTCTATTGAAATGTGGGAATGTTTATAAATGAGCTTCTAAGGAGACATACGCACGCATATATATATATATATATATAGTCAAGGAGCCAAGGACAAAGCTGAGAACAGATGCGCGCTTCGGAGATGTTTCTTGGTGGAACCGAAGAAAAGAAACTGTTCGCTTTGTGAAGGCCTGTCGTATCCAGTCAGGCGGCTACCCCGAGTCAAACCAAAAGGCCGCGTTAGCGTCCAGGACTTAGCGCTTGCGGGAAAAGCCCGTGGGAACTGGTGTAGAGTTTATGGTAAAAGTGTCTACAGGGTCTACAGTTCAGGGTTTCGGGTTGTTTTTCTGTTGCGATTTCCGGAGCTGCCGCGGGAGCCAACTCCTCAGCAGGTTCCAGTCGGCCGCTGCACACAAGCCGGAGACGCATTAACAAGTAGAATGAGAAAAACAAGTATATTTCAGTATCTTGTACTAAGCGAGAATACGTAACATTGTGCACAAATATATATATATATATATATATCTTGTGGAACATGCATGCATAATACATGTACATATTGCAGTAGTAATCGATTGCTGCACTATTTAAAAAACCCTCATATTTCTCGTCACTACAAGGAAACTACTTCTTGTGGATTGCCGCTGGGCATTCACTGAATTAGGGGCTTAGAATGTAGGGTTTGCACGCGAGACAAAGGCTCAGGGGTTGCATCAAGGGTTTAGGGTTTGGAGGCGTAATCCTAAACCCTAAACGCTGCAGGGGGTGTAAGGTCTAGGCTTAGGTTACTGTCTCTGGGAACGTCTTCTTCGTTGCCAGCCTTCCTTTTGTTGCCTTCCCACAAACGGCGACCTCAAAGCAATACATGAAAAAGCAGCAGAACTTTGTTCACACAGAGACGCTTCTGGATGCGCATGCTTGTAATCATAAGCCAATCATATAGCAATGCAAGCATTTAACAATTAATGAGGCGTGGAGTGGCACACAACAAAGTTACACAAACAACACCGCATAGTGACACTAAACAATGAAACCTTGTTATTATTAGTACTTTGTCAATTTGCTTCCCAATATACCTAAAACTAGGAACTCTATTAAAAAAAAATGTCAAAACATTCAAAGGAAACCTGAAACTACTGCAAATACATGCGGTTTGGCTTGGCTTTTCACATGCAAAAGACACGAAGACAAACGAAATGCTTGTCACACTACTCATCCTCACCTGGATCAACCGTCTCCGACTGCTGTTGCTGTTGTTGCTGTTGCTGAATGCTACGAGCTATGGACGCCAAACGCCTGGCGCCGCAGTGCTGCAGGAAAAATGTGGCAAGCCTCACAGTAATAAGTAAACTACTGGCTAAAGGATGGTATGCAGGTGTGTACATACCATACACGCAACATACATACTATAATGCATCACATATATTTAGTAGCCGGAGTAAAGTGAGGAAACGCAATGCAGTACTAAAATGTTAGTAAGACAGCAGTCTTGGGAGGCTCTCTGCTCCTCTCAGGCGTATCTGATGCTTTGAGGAAAACCGCACCCGTTTGCTGCCGTCTTCTGCGCGCATTCACCACAATAATAATAAAAAGGCAAGAAAATATTTGTCGGCAGCAAAGGCAAATAGAGAAAAAGAGGGTTTCCGCTTTATGCTGATGCATCTTTGTTTGTTAATGTGTAGACAGCGGCCACACATATTACTGCAGCAGCGGCGGCAGCAACGATTTAGCTGCGATTGCTCCAGGCGCTGCTGCTCCGTCGTACCTGGAGTGTCCGTAGGGTGCATGGTGAGTGCAGCAGCAGTAACAGCAGCAGTAGCAGCAGCAGCAGTTGCTGCTGTTGTTGCTCCTGTTGGTGCTGCCGTTCTTATCGCTTAATCGTAATTCCTGAAACACCCTTCAGCTCTTCTCTCCTGCCGACGCTGCTGATGCTGCCCCTGCTGCTGATGCTGTTACTCTTTATGTTGCTTTTGCCGCTGCTCCTGCTGGTTCGGCTGCTTCTGCTGCTTCTGACGCTATTGTCACCGCAGTTAGCGCTGCTTATGCTGTTATCCATGCTGCAGCGAATTCACTGAAGTTGCCGGATTTAGTAGATCCAAAAAGGCTGGCACTGAAGGTCTCGATAAGGCTGCTGCTGGAGCAAGGGGGGCAACAGCACCGGCAGCAGCATACAGCGACGCCGACCCAAAAGCGAACTGCAAAAGCGAATGAAAGCAGCGTAAAAACGGAAGCGTCTTGAGAATGAAAAACAACACCACTAATAACAACAACAGAAGCGGCAACTGCAGCCGCAGCAGGTGCTGGCGCATGCACAGCAGCGAGGGCTGGACGGCAGTCTGTTGGTCGGCAGCGCCGAGGCGGCGACTGGCAGTGCAGCAGCAGCAGCACCTGCTGCAGCTGATTTTCTCTTGTTGCAAATGTCTCTTTTCGATTTTCAGGATTTATTGAACACACTGAATAAATCTTTTTAGCTGAGAAGTGATAACAACAGCAGCATCAACAACATCAACACCAACAGCAGAAGTCCGTCGCCGATTGCCAGCTGTACACTAAGCAAAGCTGTCGCCACCGCCGCCGCCGCCGCAGCAGCATTTTGTCCGTTTTTTTAGTTTGTTCTTTGCAATGCATTAACAATTACCACTTTTTTCTTTCTATTTCAGTCAAATCGCTTAAAACTCGGCAAGTTCAACGAAGTAGCGCGGGGCACTGCAGCTGCTGCAGCAGCAGCAGCAGCAGCAGCAGCAGCGCCGCCCGCAGGCGTCGTTGCTCCCCACTGTCAACCTTTTCGCATGCAAAAAGACTCAAAACAAACACATGAACTTATTAACAAACTTTAGAAGAGCAGCAAAACCTCAGCAGCAGGACCAGAACCGCTCGCCGGAGCTGCAGGCGCCAGTCGCGTTGACCGCCGCCGCCTCCGCCACAGCAGCATCAGCAGCAGCAGAAGTAGCAACGAAGGCAGCAACAGCAGCAGCATCAAGTTATTCAGCAGCGGCAGGTGCAGGAGGTACCTTCCTGCAGCAGGGACAGTAACAGCACGGCGAAGCAGCAGCTGGAGCGAAAGCGACCTATATATCATGATGGGAGGGGACGGGGGAGAGTCAGGAGCAGCAACCGCAGCAGCAGTAACCGCAGCAGCAACAACCGCAGCAGCACCAGCAACGGCAACCGCACCAGCGACAACTTGCTGTCTGTGCCTACCTTGCAGCAAAAGTGCACGGAAACCGAAGGGAGGGTGGCATGCCCCTGATTGCGCTGCTACCACATATGAGATCCGCAGCAGCCACTGTAGGCGCTTCCTCAGCTGCCGCAGCAGCAGTAGCAACAAGGGTTTAAGCAGCAGCAACTCCAGCAGCACCCCACGGCCTCCCAAACTGGGCAGCACCGAGCCGCAGCTGAGCTGCTTCCTGCTGCTGCCCCAGCAGGAGCTCCCAGCACAGCTGCCAACTGTCTTGTGTTCTTCTTGTGCTGCTGCTGCTTCCTGGAGCAGATGCTTCGCATGCAACACCAATGATGCTGCAGCAGCAGGCTTTGGTCTAACAGGCCCCCCTAGCAGCAACGTACTACATCATTCCTGTTCGTCTCAAGGCAGCAACAGCGTTCACGATGGAGACAGTGACGTAGCAGCCTGTGCTGCTGATGGCGCCGCAGCTCCTCCCGCAGCAGCACCATCTGCTGCAGAAGAAGATTCAGAAGCAGCAGGAGATGCAAGGGAAAGCGCAGCTGCTGCCGACACAAGGGCGACGCAGCAGTGCTGCAGCAACAGCAACAGCAGCAGCAGTAAGCAGTGGCAGCTGTACATGAACCTCAGCAGCAGTTTCAAAAGCCGCTTCCCCTGCGTTGCATGCTGGCGCTGCAGTAACTGCAGCAGCATCAGCCTGAAGGCACTGCAGCTTCAAACAGCCAGCGGCAGCACTGTCCCTGCCCTCTTCTTGCGGCATCCAGCAGCAACTCAAACTTTGTTAGTCTCTCATCGCAGCAACAGCGATTTAGGCTTCACTTATCCTCTTCTTCTTTATCTTTGTCGTTCTCTGAACATCAACGTCCTGGGTTATGAGTACACCGGTTACGGATTCTGCTGCTGCCCTAGCAGGAGAAGCCTGGCAGTTCAACAGCAGCAGCAGCATCAGCAGCAGCAACAGCGGAGGCTCTGCACTCCTTCCGCTGCCGCAGTGCGTATGGATATCCGTGCTGCTTTCTTGTGGCTGCAGCAGCAGCAGCAGCAAACACCCCACAGTGTCATCCTATACAGCGAAGGCAGGGGTCTCCTCCCTGCTTTGCAGCTGCGTTCTGAACTTGCTGCCGAGGGGTTGCAGCTAGGGGGCCTGGTCTTTGTAGCTCCAGCGGCAACCGCCGCAGCAGCAGCAACGACAGCAGCAGCAGCAGCAACACAGATAAGCGGAAGACAAAGAGGACATGAAAGAGGGATACGCAGGCTTGTGCCTCCCTGTCTCCGCAGAAGACGCAGCGAAACGCACGAAGTGTACATGCAGCTGTTGCAGCTTCACATGGATGAGCTTCTGGTGCTTGAAGGAGCCTCCGAGTTGGAGCTGCAGCAGGCTACTGAGGGCAAGACACCTCAACTGCTGCTGCGCCAGCGGGCAGCAGCAGCAGCAACCGTTGCGGAGACAGGAGAGCCCGGCTGCTGTTGCTGCGACTTTCCAAAAGGAGACAATCTACGCCGCCTGAAGGCATTCATTCAACATGCAAAAGAGCAGCAGCAGCGGCCCTACGACCTCGCGCTGCAGCGGCAGCTCCGCATGCAGCAGCAGCAGCTGCAAAGGCAGCAACAGCAACACCAAGTCGCATGGAGCAGTATGACGCAAAGCGGGCAACATGCCAGGCCGGGCCAGAAGCAGCAAGGGAGCGAAATGCAGCAGCAACGCCAACAGCAGCGAAAGCAGCAGCAACAAGAGCAGCAACAGCAGCAGCAAGTTGCTGGGAACCTCTGCAACGACTGCCCAACTCCTATACACTCCACGGTGTCTCCGCGTCATTCGGCAGCCGTTAAATACACTCCAAAAAAACAGCTGGAGCAGCAGCAGTAGCAAGAGCAGCAGCAGCACCAGTGACAGCAGCAGCACCAGTGGCAGCAGCAGCAGCAGCCCCCCGTCCAGCGACACTAGCAGCAAGGCGAAGAAGACGACAAGTGCAATGGATCGAACTATAAGCGAGAATGATGCAGTGCTTCTTCGCGTCCTGGAAGGTGCAGTAGCGACAGCAACAGTAGCAACAACTGCAGCAGCAGATATCAGCGGAGGCGGGCTTCCTTGCTTTCGCAGCATCTGTGCCCAATGAAATCTCATAAGCGGGAGCGTTTAAATTACTGAGGCACCAGACAGAAGCAAAAGCAGCTGCAGACGCCAAGGCAGCAGCAGCAACAGAAACAAAATCAGCCTCTTCCAAACTCTGCTTGTAGCCTACTGCATCATCGTACTACCTGATATGCCGCTCACACCGTGCATCCTTTTGGTATAATGCTTGGAATATTCTATACGTCATAATCGTTTATGTATAATGTAGAATGCATGCGTTCATGCATCAGAAAAACAATATATATTGTACATATGATATATATTAAGCCGTTGTATTGTGTGGGGTTTCCCTCATTAGAAAACGCTGCCGCACTATTTGCGCTCCCTTTAAACACGTCGTAGCGAACGGTGTACACCTGGGGCAGGGCACCTCTCAGCAGCAGCAGCTGAAGCAATTGCTGCTGTTGCTCCTGCTGTTGCTGTTGCAGCTGCAGAACGCACGCGTTGCCATTCGCAGCGTAGGAGGCCCTTGCCTTGTGTCGAACAGCAGTCTAGCTAGCCGTTGCTGCAGCAGCTGCAACCGCAGCTGCTGCAGCACCTGCAACAGCAGCACCTGCAGTAGCAGCGGCGGCGACAACAACTGCTGTAATATGCATGCACTGTGCATACAGACGTCTTCGACGGGGGCCGCGAGGAGACAGTCTCCTTTCCATTTAGGAGCTGCGGGAGCAGCAGATTTATTTTCTCTCAACGGATCATATCTTTCTATTTTTCTGTAGCCTTGAGGTCTGCAGCAATGCATGCAGCGTGCTGCTGCTGCTGCTGCAGTGCATGCAGTGTGCTGCTACTGTAGTGGTGTTGCAACAGCACTGCAGGAGCAAGTGTTTGGGTGTAAGAACCGGGTACACCGCTGCTGACAAAAAGGAGAAACAGCAGTAGCTGCAGATGCATCAATGCACCATGCAACAAGAGAAGCAGCAGTGCTAGAGGCAGCCGCAGCTGAAACGAGAGCTTCGGAAGTAAAGCCCAACGAAGTAACATGGGAGGGCACCCACAGTTGCTGCTGCAGCAGCTACAGCAGCTGCAACTGTGGCGATACTGGTGCAGCAGCGGCAGCAGTAGCTGGCCCTCCCAAACGTCCAGCTCGGATGTGAATGCAAAGCAACAGTAGCAACTTTTGCTTCAGCGCGACAACAGCCAGAGCGGCACATATTGGGCGGCACATATTGGGCAGCGGCTGCTGCTTGTTTGACCTTGAAGTGCATTTGCTGTTAGGACTTATCGTCTCAAGTAGCTGCGGTTTTCTGTGCTTTGTCGAGCGCTTGCCGGGTAAGGAGCGAGCTGAAAGCGGATGCTGACGGTGTCAGTGAGGACTCGAATAACGAAACTCTGGGTGGTGGCCAGGCTGACGTCTGCAGTGTATCTTAAGCTGGCAGTTACTGTGTATGTATACCCTGGAGTGAGCGTGTAGGGGCGAACGCTGGCTTTGTTGTTGAGGGTGCTACTGGTGCTGCTGAGTCGAAGCAGCTGGTCTGCAGTGCGGGAGTCGTGGGGGCAGCTGGCTGTCCACTGTAGCGACACCCCGGCATCGAACGCAGTAGCGACTAGAGGACAGTATTCAGGCGTAACGACAAGATCAACACTTTCTTCTTTCTTTATGCTGAAATCCTTGTCCGATTGCAGCAACAAACGAGGAGGCTCTAAAGACAGAGATAATTTCATTTTCCCTGATGCTGCGTACCCGAAGATACACAACACCACACGAACACACGCACACGCACACACTAAAATATACCAAAATAGAGCATAAATGATTTCTGATGCTGTGGTGGAGGCAAGCTGTGCATGCACAGATCTCATGCATGCACGCCCAGGCGTGCATGCATGAGGTCTGCATAGACCTTTTATGAATGTTTTATATGCATGCCCATACATACAGATACATATATATGCATGTATATATGTATATATATATATATATATACCCAAGGAAAAGCACGCTTAACAGCAAGTATATATATATATATATATATA
>NW_013549857.1:27429-33075 GCF_000499425.1 Eimeria acervulina
AATATATATATATATATATATACATTACCTAAGCATGTTCATCCACTTGCATCAACAAAGACATGAAGCACTTAAGGAAAAAGAAGTGGATAGGTTGCTACATTCATGAGAGTGAGTGCTTGACGAAAATGCAGCAGCAAGCATACACTAAGATATATCTAAAAGCATCGCAAGAGGCATGCATACAAGCTTGCATGCGTGCATGCGGGCGTGTTTTAGCTTAGATGTATCTCCGTGCGAGTATTACCTGTGTCTGTCTGTCCACTGGCGTTGGTAGCAGAGACGGAAAACTCCACGTCAATGTTGTCAGCACCGAGATACCGCGAAATGAATTCGTTTGCAGCAGCATAGATAACAGATTTGGGGATCGTCACCTCCTCCCCCTCCGCTGTTAAAAAGAAGTTTTGAAGACTCAGAGAGGCAGGGCCCGTGTTCTTCCTGCACACAGAGTTCGGGGTTTGCTATGGCTTCTCACTGATGCAATCTAGCCTCTGCGTTCGTCTGCGGGCTTTTTAGCCGTTCTTACTAATGGCGCAGCGAGATTAATAACAATATAAGGGTTATTATTACTGGCATTGCTAGCCAATGCCGGCGTCACAATGGTAATAATAAAAGCAGCGATAAGAACAATGATAATTGTCGGAATAGTAGTAGTGACAATAACCGAAACTTTAATGGTAAAAGTAATGATAATACTAGCAGCAGTAACAAGAGCAATAAGGTCAGTAATAACCTCAGCAATGGTAGTAATCATAACTCATTTAATGAGAATGATAATGATAGTCACAATGATAATGATAAACAGGATGACAGTGGCATCGATTACTGTTTAGAAAGTGCTTAATCAGCACCTATTGTTGCAAACAGTTTCTCGCATAAGCATAATGCACTGCCTTCACTTGTTTCAGCTGAAACAAACCATTGCTGTGGACAGATGCCTGTAGACAATTTGTACTGCTTTTATCTTCTCTGCTATAGTCTACTGCTAGGGAGAAAGGGTACTACCCCTATTTTCGTTGCAGTTTTTTGTTGCCGTTGTTGTTGGTGTTGCTGCTGTTCTCGTTACTGTGATTTAGTGCTTATTGCCGCATCCTAGGCTAGCTGCAGTGAAGGAGTGCAGAGAGGGCGAGATGGCGACACCACAAACGAAGAGGAGACAAATAATGATAGGCGAAAAAATACGATACGCAGAACACAATGGTATACGGATGAAGAAAGACACAGACGGATAGGGGGAGGCAGGAGGCAAGAAAGAAGAAACCATGAGGCCATAAAAACAAATAAATACATAAATAAGCTCAGAGACACTCACCAGGTATACGTCAGGGTTGGGTCGGCTGCGTCGTTCGCTGAGCGCAGCAAAACAGGTCCCCGCAAGGACAAACTTGAAAAAAGGATTTAGCAATGTATATAACTATTTTTGTAGACGTATACATTTATATGGACATATATTTATAGACATCAAATATATATATATATATATATATATCTGCGCTTGCAAAAAGACCATGCGCAAAAAAGCATTCTAAAGGAAAGGATTAAACAAAAACGCCGACGAAACGAAACGAAGCAGGAAACGTACAATATATATATATATATATATATATATATTATGGAATATTATGTGCACATGAGGGAGGTGAACCATAAGCAAAATTCACAATAGAAGAAACATTCAAACGAATCCATTGAGAATGAAACACGAGATACGGGCAAGGGAGAAGCGTGTCCTAAAGGTAGAAACAAGAAGATGGGTTGGTGGAGAGATGGAAAATAAACAATATATACATTCAAACAAACCAGCAAGCAACCGACCAAACGAACAGACATGTAAACAAACAAGTAAGCAAACAAACAAATTGACGGACAAACAAACAATCATCAAAAGGCCGACCAACTCAGCAAACAAACAAACAGTACAAATAAACAAATGAACGAACGAAGAAAGAGAAAAACGAACAAAAAACAAAACAACAAAAACAAACAAGCAAACGAAACAAGCAAATAAACAAAACACATGCAACTTACAGGATGATCCCTTGGCTGACAGTTGGATATCGCTGCACATTCCCGAGTTTGCTGGCACCTGAAAGCGAAAGCAAAACTGCGTCTTCGCTGTTGCATGTAACAAGTAATGAATGCTCTTTAGCAGGCAGTTTAAAGTTGCAACAGATGCAGGCCAACAAAACAAATGCATTGGCTCAACGCAGTAAAAGCAACAAAACAACAGCAACGCAACAGCAACAACAACAGCAACAACAACATCAACGGCAACAACAACAGTGATGCCAACAATAACAACGCCGCCAATGGCAACAACAATAGCAAAAGCAAGTAATATGGGGGCATGCAATACCCCATCTTGTAGTGCTTCACTAATTGCAAATTGCACTTTTGGTTCTCAATTGCCTAGTCCATTTCTTGAAACAAGAACTCTAGGAGTACTGTCCATATAAAATAAACTGATAATGCTGTAACCATTTAGATGTATTAAGAACCATTTAGATGTATGAAGAACGTCAACCTCAAAGTCTCTCTGGACAACTATAAACAGCAGCATACTAACACCCCATCATTGGTATCTTCGCTCTCCATAGTAGTAATCGGTATCCTCTGTAAAAGGGAAAAAGGTACACGCAAGAAGCAATGCGTGCATCACATGCAACAGCACGTACGACAATATTAGCGGTTGGAACAGGAGCAGGAGCTGGTGCCGAGTCCTGGGATCCGCCCCCCGACCCCGGTGCCGACCCAGATCCCGATCCCGATCCTGTTCCTGACCCCGGTCCTGATCCAGATCCCGCCGTTGCTGTGTTATTTGTGAGATTTGAAGGCGCAGCACTGACGAGTTGAGATGATGAAGCTGCGGCCATTGTTGTCGTTGTTGTTGTACCTGAAGTTGCCGTTGCATCTGCTGCTGTTGCGGCACCTGAAGTTACTGGTGCCCCTGAAGTTATTAAGGAGGTTGCCGAGATTGCTCGAATGCGTGCTGTCTCTGCATCGGTGTTTCCATATCTTTGTGCATTGTCATCTCTATGTATGTCTTGATCTCTTTGTCGGTTTTCATATCCTTGTCCCTCTTCACCTTTATGTCGGTCTTCAACTATTGGTTTGTCATTGTCTGTTTGTCCGTTTGCATATGTTTGCCTGTCTACATCTGCTTGTGCTTCTTGCTGTCGGTTGTTGCTTGCAGAATCGGTTGAGGGGTCGTATGCCGCTGCTGCAGCACGCAGCGCTGCTTCTTTTACATTCTCTATTCTGTAAGCAGCAGCAGCTTCAGCATACATCTGAAATAGGTCTGTCGTTCGCGTTGTCCCTCCGCCGCCCCCGGAGGCCTGAAACGGCAAACGAACAGCTACTGTGTATGCGTGAGGCGTGCAGACCCTAAACCCCAAATAGAGGGCTCACACAAAACCCAAGCGATGGAAACAGCACCGAGGGGACGCTTTGCTAACACTGCAGCAGCAACTGCAACAGGTGAAGCAGCTGCAGGCCAAAGGTCTTTGACAGATGCAGGAACTTTTGTAGCAGCTTAAGCGGCATAAGCCGAGACTACGCAGTAGGGGCTGAGGTGGTCTCAAGCCGCGACTGTATGGAGAGAGTTCTTTCGTTCTACTGTTTCGTATGACTTTGTAGATACACAAAAGAGAAGTGCTGTCTTCCAGTTTTTAGGTTTCTCTTGTCTCGTCTCGTCTGTTGCCCCTTCCGCATCACAAGCATATTTCTAGGGTTTAGGGTTTCTACTTTTTCTCCGTTTGTGCCTGCCTTGTGTCTCTCGTCCTTCCCTTCGTCGCCCTTCGGCGCCTGACCAGCATGTTGATTCTTGTGCTACTCTTGTGAATTAATGATTCAACATTTGTTCTACTGAGTTTCGCGTAACCCTAAACTCTCAATGTGCAGGTCAACTGCATCTAGCGCCAGCCAAGCGCGTCTACCTCGCTGTTGTTTGCTACGCACCGAGATAGTAAATAGGGTCTAACCACCCTAAACCCTAGACCCTAAAGAATTTACTCATTTAATAGGAACGGAAGGCCTTGCTTACGAAGGAAAAGCGGCAATGCAGTCAAATAAGAATGCCCCAAAACCAAAAACTCTGCAGAGCAATCGCTTACGACTCACAAGGGAAAGAAGAGATGCTCCCAGAACCAAAAACAACCCCATCGTACTCGTCCAGAAAACCACTAAATCCTAAACCCTAAAAAGTGCGGCATCAGTAAATCCCAATCCCTTACCCCCAGACCCTCAACCGTAAGCAGGAAACCCAAGTCCCCGAGACAGGGTGCTGAAGGCAGCTGTTGGCGATCTACTTGAAAATATAACGAAGGGAAACAATTTGGTTTAATGCTTTTAACCTCAACTATTGTAACCCACGGGCCTAGCTTCAGCTATGGGAGGAGGGAAGGGCCTGCAGGTGGGCGTGGTGTGGTGTGTGTTGGGGTGCACTCGTTGGTTTTTGTTCGTTCTCTTTCTCAGCATTATTTAGCTACGCGATACCAAAAAACAGTTCAATACTGTGGTCAAGCTGTCCATAACAGGAAAGAGAAAGGGGTCACAGCCGACGGACAAGAGGCAGCGCCGTGCATGCAGCCCTAACCACAACACCAGCGGTCTCTTTGCCTAATAACCACCCCCGTCCCCTAAACCCATATCCCGAACCCCTAAACCCTACACCCTAAACCCTTAAACACGAATCCCGAACTGTAACATCCCACCTGTAAACCACAAATGCTCCGTTTCGTGCGAATTACAACGCCGTTACGAATTCCTATTACGGAATGCCGTTCGACGCGTGAGGTGTCTGTAAACCGTAATCCCCACACCGTAAATCATAAACTTTAAACCCTAAATCTGGTTTGACTTAGGGTGAGAATTAACCCCTTATCTGTTTTAACCTCCGCTCTTGTCTCCAGGGCCTAAGGCTGAAGATGACAACACAGAGAGAAAACAGATTCTATCCTGAGTTCCAGCAGCACCTCCTGCAGCAATGCACACTGCATGCAGCCAAATGAACTAGGACCCTTCCTGATGCATGCATTGACACCGTATTTGGCCCTTTAGCGCGTCTCAATGCAAGTTGGAATACACCTATCCACTTTGGATTTCGGACAGTACGCAGTAATAATAATGACAAAAAAATAATACTGACAGTAGTGATAATGATAATGATAGTGACAACGATAATGATAATATTACCTACATTAATAATACCAATAAGAATAATAATGCTCCTACTATTACTACTAGCAACAACAACAACAACATAATAATAGTAATAATAATGATAATGATAATGAGAGTGACAATGATAGTGATAATGAAAATGATAATGAGAGTGACAATGATAGTGATAAGGATAATGATAATGATAGTGACAACGATAATGATAATGATAAGGATAATGACAATGATAATAATAGTAATAATAATATCTTCTGGCTGCCCTCGTAGTTCAGGAGGCACTCTATATAATATTGTTCTGTGCATGTGCACATAGACAAGAGCATATTTGAGGACCTATCGTGCATTTCTAGAAGCCTGTATACGTGCATGCCTGCCTATTCATTGAATCTCTACATATATATATATATATATATACCTTATATTATATATGCATTTATTAGTGCACAAGGGGAGGAATATTACGTA
>NW_013549856.1:1130-6130 GCF_000499425.1 Eimeria acervulina
ATATTTATTATATATATATTGAGATATAAAGAGAGGGCATTGTGTTGTTGATGATATAAACGGAGAGAAGAAGAGACAAAAAATATTCGTTTAAAGCTGCTGCTGTTTGTTGCTGCAGCAGATTCTCTCTCTACGCTGCTGCTGCTGCTGCTGCTGCTGCTGCTGCATCTGCTGCTGCTGCTGCTGCTGCTGCTGCTGCACACCTCACTGCTGCTGCAGATTCCCCTCTTAACTAACTCTCCTTGTTTCACAGCGCCTAGGGTTTAGGGTTTAGGGTTTAGGCTTTTTAGGTGTGTTTAGGGTTTAGGGTTTAGAGTTGTTTGTTTGTTTGTGTACAACTCTTCGTTTATTTGTTTGTTTTCTTGTTTTAAGGGTTTAGGGTTTAGGGTTTAGGGTTTAGGTTTTATTATTTGTATCATCTCGTATACAACGGGCTCTCCATGTACTAACGTCTCCAGCAGCAGCAACAATACGAGCAGCAGCTGCTGCTGCAGCAGCAGCAGCTGCAACAGCAGCATGATGTCTTTGATGTCTTGCTGTATGTTATGTTTGTAATGTATTATAATATTTTTATATTTGTATAAAACATATATCGTATTCATATACACTTGCATTCTGCTCCTGTTGCTGCTGTCGCTGTTGCTGCTGCTGCTGCTGCTGCTGCTGCTGCTGCTCCGGCCGGGTTGCTGTGTGCTGCTGCTGCTGCTGCTGCTGCACACCCCCCCTCAACTAGCCGCATAAATGGGCGTAGAAGATAAATAAAAAGTATTAAAAATAAAATAAAAATAATTATTTAATATTAAAATAAATTAATAAAAACATTTACAGCACTTCAGCGCTGCAAGAGCAGCAGCGAGATGCCCAGGGCAGCAACAGCAACAGCAACAGCAGCAGCAGCAGCAGCTGCTGCTGCTGCTGTTGCTGCTGCTGCATGTACACCCCAGGGCCCCTCGTTTATGCAGAAGAAGCAGGGGTGTTTAAATATAAAAGTAAATATTTTCTTTCTTCTTTTTTGTATTTGTTTGTTATATATATTTTAACTCGAGGAGGAGGTTTGTTTGGGCGTTGATGTGCTCGAGTGTATGGGCAGCTGGTAGAAAGAAGTATGTTATTTTGTTGTTTATGATAAGGGCAGATATTATTTATTAATATAATAATTATATAATGTTTATTGATTTTGTTTGCTGCTATTCTTCTTCTATGCAGCACCACTCATTAAGCTGCCTATACACCACAATCTAACAGCAACAGATGCTGCGAGAGCCTTCAGTATTATTAAAGCAGCTTAGGGGGGCCCCACCCCTCTATATGGGTGTCTATGGAGGGGCCCCCCTCTCATCCTTCTGCTTCATCGGTGTTACTGTCGCAGCAGCTGCAGCAGCTGCAGCAGCTGCAGCAACTGCAGCAGCTGCAGCAACTGCAGCAACTGCAGCACCAACTGCAGCACCAACTGCATGCACCCAACCCTCCTCAAACCCCCTCTCCCTTCGTTTCTTATCAAAGCCTACTTCCCTCAGCACCAGCTGTCTCCAAGCAGGTTGCTGCTGCTGCTGCACAGCTTTCTGTTGCTGCTGCTGCTGCTCGCCTCTCCGCTGCTTCTGCTGCTCTTCAATCTGCTGCAGCAGAACGAGTTGCGCTAAACAATCAAAGACAGAGGGGCCCCCCTTCAGGGGCCCCATCTCCTTATGCACGGCTTCCATCTGCTGCTGCTGAAGGACATGCGGCAGCAGCAGCTGCTGCTGCTGCTACTCCTGCTGCTGCTACTCCAGGGGCTCTTGGAGGTCTATGCGGTTTGCAGCAGCAACAACAGCACCTACTATTACAGCAGCAGCAACAGCACCAGCAGCAGCAGCAACACCAGCTACTACTACAGCACCAGCAGCAGCAGCAGCAGCAGCAGCAGCAGCAACCTCTGTATCCTTTAGATGCTGCGCTGCAGTTAAGGGGGCCCTTCATAGAGGGCCCCTTAGCAGCAGCAGGTTTAATTAGGGGGGCCCCCCAGCTATCACCTTCGAAGCAGCCGCCTCCTACAGTAGGGGCCCCAGCTGCTGCTGCTGCTGCTGCTGCTGCTGCAGCAACAGCAGCAACAGCAACAGCAGCAACAGCAGAACCTATCGCGGGTAACCAACTCGCTTCTGGGAGAGGGGGGGGGCCCTTTGCTGCTGGAGGGGGCAGTGCTGCTGCTGCTGCTGCAGCAGCAGCAGCAGCAGCAGCCGAAGCGACACGCACAGAAACAGCGCGAGCAGCAGCTCCAGATACAGCAGCAGCAGCAGCAGCATCAGCGGCAAAAGGAGTAGCAGTAGCAACGTCCTCGCAGCTGCCAGCAACAGCAACAGCGACAGCAGCAGCAGCAACAGCGACAGCAGCAGCAGCAGCAGCAACAGCAGCAGCGCCAGCAACAGCAGCAGCGCCAGCGACAGCAGCAACAATGCCAGCAGCAACGGCAGCAGCAGCAGCACCACCGGCAGCAGCAGCAGCACCACCGGCAGCAGCAGCAGCAGCAGCAGCCCCAGCTGCACCAGCACCAGCAGCAGCACCAGCAGCAGCAGTAGCAGCCCCAGCTGCATCAGCAGCAGCAGCAGCACCAGCAGTAGCAGCAGCACCAGCAGCAGCAGATGACTTGGGTAGAGTTGAGCAGCTAATGCGCTGCCTCAGCCGCGGTTTGGTGCCGCCTGCGGAAGCAGCAGCAGCAGCAGCAGCAACAGCAGCAGCAGCAGATGCTTCTTTAAGCTCTTCTTTAGGTCTAGGGGCCCCCTTGGGGGGCCCCCTGGGGCTGGGGGAAGGGGGGCCCCTATCAAGCGGCATGCAGCAGCAACCTCCAGCAGCAGCAGCAGCAGCAGCAGCAAGTGTGGGTAGTTGCGGGAGTGCAGCAGCAAGGGGGGCCCCCGAAGCGACCCTTCGCTCGCCTCAGCTATCTGCTGCTGCAGCATGCAGCACAACAAACACTAAGTCTCTTGCTGCTATCTTCTCTACTTCCGTTTCTCCTGCTGCTGCTGCTGCTGCTGCTGCTGCTTCGCAACAGCAGCAGCTGCAGCAGCTGCAGCAGCTACAGCAGCTGCAGCAGCTACAGCAGCTACAGCAGCTACAGCAGCAGCAGCAGCAGCAGCAGCAAATCGGCACCCCTGGGGGGGCCCTTGGGGGCCCCCAGTTTGTCTTTCAGCAACCTGCAGTTTCGCTGCCGCTGCAGCAGGGGGCACAGCTGCAGCAGCAACAGCAGCAGCAGCAGCTCATGCAGCAACTGATGCAGCAGCAACCGGCATTGCAGCAACAGCAGCAGCAGCTGCAGCTTCTGCGACAACAGCACCCACAGCAACAGCAGCAGCAGCAACAACTGCGGCAGCAGCAGCAGCAACAGCTGCAGCAGAAGCAGCAGCAACAACTGCAGCAGAAGCAGCAGCAACAGCTGCAGCAGAAGCAGCAGCAACAACTGCAGCAGAAGCAGCAACAACAGCGGCAGCAGCAACAACTGCAGCAGCAGCAACTGCAGCAGCAGCAGCAGCTCCGACAGAAGCAACACGAGCAATTGCAGCTGCTACAGGCACAAATACAACTCCTGCAGCAGCAGCAGCAGCAGCAGCAGCTGCAGCACCTGCAGCAGCAACAGCAGCAGCTGCACCTCCTCCAGGTTGCGCATCAACAGCAACAACTCCAACAGCAACAGCAACTTCAGCAGCAACAGCAGCAGCAAGAACAGCTGCAGCGGCAATCTAGACAGCTGCAGCAGAGGCAAGAACGAGCAGCAGCAAAAAAACAGCAGCAGCAGCAGCAGCACACATTTCCTTCTGCTACAGAGAAGAATGTAGCACTCCGACGTGCAGCAGCAGCTGCAACAGGTGCTGCTGTAGTACCTGCCGCTGCTGTTGCTTCATCACCTGCCGCTGCTGCTGCTGCTGCTGCTGCTGCGCAACCTGCTGCTGCTGCTGCTGCACAACCTGCTGCTGTAAGAAATGGTGATGTTCATTTGTTTGCTGCAGATGATGGGTCTCCTGCAGTTGCTGCAGCGCTTGCTGGAGCCGCAGCAGCCGCTGCTGCTGCTCCATCCGCTGCTGCTGCTGCTACACCAGCAGCACCCACAGCAGCAGCAACACCAGCAGCAGCGGCAGCAGCAGAAGATGCTGCTGCTGCAGCAGAGGCTTCTAACTTGCCTAGGGGAAGGTTCTGCAGCGCAGCCTGGGGTAAGGAGCGCTGCGACACCTGCGCACGAGGCAGCAGCAGCAGCAGCAGCAGCAGCAGCAGCAGCGGGAGCAGCAGCAGCAGCAGCAGCAGCAGCAGCAGGATGTTGGGTGATAATTATAATACTGCTTGCAGCTCTCCGCGTGCTGCTGATATTGATTGCTGCGGCTCTGGTGCTGCTGAGTTTGCTGCTGCTAGAGAGGCTTTGCTGCATGTTTCTCATCGTGTTGCTGCTGCACCTGCCTATACACCGCAGCAGCACTCCTACTGGGATCGCAGCTGCAGCAGAGGCTGGGGGGATGCCTATCGGTTGGAGTCTGCTGGCAACTGCAGCAGCAAAGGGTACAGCAGCAGCAGCAGCAGCAGCAGCAGCTTTGAGGGGTCCGTACAGGGGGCTTCCTCGCCCGATGCTGCTGCTGCTGCTGCTGCTCTGCAAGATGGTGCAGCAGGAGTTTTTAGGGGAGCAGAAGAAGCAGCAAAGAAGATGGAAGCTGCAATCACGAAGCTTGACCTAGGTGCTGCTGATGCTGCTGCTGCTGATGCAGCAGCAACAACAGCATCAGCAACAACTGCAACAGCAACAACAGCAGATTCAGATGCTGCAGCAGAAGATTGGCAGCAGCTGCTGCAGCAAGCTGAAGCTGCTTCTAAGGCCTTCGCTAATGAGTGCTCCAGATGCGTAGCTGCAGCAGCAACAGCAGCAACAGAAGCAACAGCAGCAACAACAACAGAGGCAGCAGCAGCAGCAGCAGATCGGCAGCAAACGGGGGAAGGCCCTGTGACTCCAACCAAATTCGTGCAGCAGCAGCAGCAGCAGCAGCAGCAGC
>NW_013549856.1:11130-32669 GCF_000499425.1 Eimeria acervulina
GCGGGGCCGGCAGCAGAAGCTGCAATTGTTGAAGCGGGGGTGAAGATATGGGGGCCCCTATTGCCGCTGCTGCTGCCACATTTGTATCATTTGCTGCCTTCAAGTGTCCCTGAACAGTCTGCAGCAGCAGCAGCAGCAGCAGCAGCAGCAGCAGCAGCAGCAGCTTCAGCAGCGGCACCTGCCGCAGCAGGTGCTGCTGCTGCAGGTGCAACAGCAGCAAATGAAGCAGCAGTAGCAGGTGCTGCTGCATGCACAGCAGCAGCAGATGCAGGTGCAGCAGCAACAGCAACAGCAGTAGATGCAGCAGCAGCAGCAGCAGTTGCTGCAGCAGCAACACAGAGGGGAGCGTTGCGCCTGTGTGCAGCAGCAGTAATGTGGCTGTGGCAGCAGATGTGGGGGCCTCCGACAGCAGCAACAGCAGCAGCAGCAGCAGAAGCAACTACGAGAAGTTTGCTGCTGGGGCCCCCCTTTGCTGCTGCAGAGGTAGCGCTCGCTAAGCCTTTTCTCTCTGTTATTTTAAATGCACCTACAGCACAAGAAGCCCTCCAAGTAAGACACCTAAACCCTAAACCCTAAACCCTAAACCCTCAAGGCCTAGGGTATAAGGGTTTAGGGTCTAGGGTAGATTGAGGGTTTAGGGTTTAGGTTGTAAGGGTTTATGGTATAAGGGTTTAGGGTTTGGGGGATAGTATATAAGGGTTTCTGACTGAGGATATAGGGTTTTAGGGTTTAGGGTTTAGGGTTTAGGGTTTAGGGTTTAGGGTTTAGGGTTTGGGGTTTAGGGTTTAGGGTTTGGGGTTTAGGGTTAATTGTTGTTTTTGTGTGTGCATGCGCTGCAGATTGGTGGGGAGTGTATAATATTGTTGATAGAAAGTTTGGCTGTTTTATCTTTTTCATTTTCTTCACCTTTCCCTCTAATTCTGCGGTGTATATGCAGCTTATCTCCTTCACTTTGTCTTCATCTTTCTGCTTCTTTCTCTTCACCTCATGTCCCTGTACACTGCAGCACCACAGCGCTGCTCCGCATTGCCTTCGCTGCTTCTGTCGAAGATATTGCTTCTGCAATTGCCACCAACACTCTATCCCTTCACTCCCTTAGGGGCCCCCTAGGGGCCCCCACGGGGGCCCCCTTTGGGGCCCCCTTTGGGGCCCCCTTTGGGGCCCCCACAGGGGCCCCCACTGGGGACCCTATGGGGGCCCCCTTAGGGGGCCCCTTAGGGGGCCCTATGGGGGGCCCCTTAGGGAGCCCCTTAGGGGGTCCCTTAGGGAGCCCCTTGGGGGGCCCCTCTGGGGGCCCTTTGGGGGTACTGTGGAGGGGTTCGTTGCGGCCGGGGGCCCTGGCGAGGGCCCTGCTGTTAAAGAGGGGGGCCCCTCACTTGAAGGCGCAGCTGTTGCTTTGTTATTTCATTCTTTGTTTAGATTGGGAGCAGCAGCAGACGCAGCAGCTGCTGCATGCAGCAGCAAATGAGAAGGCTTCGCCAGCGCTGCAGCAGTTTGCTGAAGAAGCTGCTGCAGTCTCTAATACCCTTCAAATACTTCTACTACAGACTGCGCAAGGGCCCCAAGGGGGCCCCCATGCAGCAGTTGGGGGCCCCCTAGGGGCCCCCACTGCCTCTTCAGGGGGCCCCCCTTTGGGGGCCCCCCGTTCATCTGATTGTGAAGAAGAAAGAGAAGAGGGTTTTTCTTCTTTTGATTGCTGCGGGTCTCGCTGGGGCCCCTTTGCTGCTGCAGAGGTGCTGGGGCTTCTGGATCTGCACGCATCTACAGCAGCAGCAGCAGCAGCAGCAGCAACGCCTGGATCAGCAGCAGCAGCAGCTGCAGTAGCAGCAGCAGCAAGGCAGCTGCAGCGGAGTTTGCCGCGTGCGTTGCTGCTGATGCTGCTGCGTATCGGGCAGCAGCAGCCAGCAGCTGAGCAGCAAATAGCATTTGGTGAAGTTTGCTGCTGTATGATGGGGGAAGGGCTGCTGTCTCAGGAGACGCATGCAGAGTTGCTGCAGCGTTTAGGGGCCCTTGCTGCTGGTCAGTGCTTTGTGGGGGCCCCTTACCTCGTACCCTTCCACCTGCTGCAGCAGCAGCAGCAGCAGCAGCAGCAGCAGCAGGTGGATGCACTTCCTGCTTCATCAGCAGATGAGATTTATGCTGTCCTTAGAGCTGCAGTTCCGCAGGCGTTGTCTGTCTCTCCCTTTCTTTCTTTTAGAGGGGTCAACAGTATATTGTTTGGGTTTATATTTAATAGCTTTTTGCAGGCTTGGAAGGCATGGGGCCTCCTCCCGCAGCAGCAGCAGCAGCAGCAGCAGCAGGAGCAGCAGCAGCAGGAGACAGACGCAGTGATGGATGTACTTGCTGCACAAACATGCTACTTAAGGGCCTCCTTGCTGCGTTTGCTGTCTCCTCTTGTCTCTTCTTCTGAAGCTCCTCAAGGAGGCTTGAGCAGCAGCGACAGCACACAACAGCAGCAGCAGCAGCAGCAGCAGCAGCAGCTGCGCGATACAGCGGAGTTGCTGGGGCTTCAGTGCTGGTTGTTTATATGTGAGAGCGGCCTTAATGCATTTGCTGCTGCTCTCTCCTTACAACCTAAAGCAGCACTTAAGCAGCAAGTGCAGCAGGAAGGTGGTTGCTTCTTTCGATTACCCTATGCTGCTCTTCAGCGCTGGCAGCATCTTGTTGCTGCTGCTGCTGCATTTATTCACAGCAGCACCACACCACCTAATCTTCTTGCTGCTGCTACGCTACCCTCTCTCCTTGTCAGTACACCCCAGCAGCAGCAAACTCCTCAAGCCCCTACACTCTCCTATCAACCTGCTGCTGCTGCTGCCGCTGCAGATGCTGCTGCGGATGCTGTTGCTTCTACTGGTGCTGTTTATGTGACTCTCGCTGCTCATGCTGCTGCTGATGTTGCTGCTGCTGCTGCTGATGCTGCTGCTGCTGTTGATGTTGCTGCTGCTGTTGATGTTGCGGTTGCTGCTGCTGCTTCTTCTGCTTTGGGGCCCTCAGGACTACCCGGAGGTGTTAACAGCACTGCAGCAGTACTCCTTCCCGTCTGCTGCTGCTGCTGCTGCTGCTGCTTCCGTCTTGACAGCAGGCGACGCTGCTGCAGCAAGAAAGGAAGAGTGTAGCAGCAGCAGCAGCGCAATTATGCTGCTGTATATTATTGCGAGGATGCACGCAATACCATACTTTAGAGGTATATGCTCTTCTGCTGCTGCTGCTGCTGCTGCTGCTGCTGCTTAGGGTTGCTTCCGCTGCTGCTGCAGCTCCTTGTGGTGCTGGTGCTACGTTTCTGGTGCTGCTGCTGGTTTTGTTGCTGCTGCGTTTGTTGCTGCTGTTGCTGCTGCTGCTCCTTGCTGCTGCGTCTGTTACTGTTGCGCCAGCTGCTGCGCCTGCAGCTGAACAAGCTGCTGCTCGTGCTGTTGCTGCTGCTGCTGCTAGTTTGTTGCTGCTGCTGCTAGGCTGTTGTTGTTGCTGCTGCTGCTACGTTGTTGTTGCTGCTGCTACATTGCTGCTGCTGCTGCCGCTACGTTGCTGCTGCTGCTGCCCTCCGCTCAAGTGAATAAGTATATACATTGTATTTCTATTTGTTTTTTTCGTCTATTATTTATTTATTTTTTATTTATTTTATTTACATGGCTGTGTATCCATTTGCAGATTCTTTTTTTCCTCGCTTATTTATTTATTTATTTTTTATTCTTCAAATATTTTTATTTTCTTCTTATTTATCTTTTTATTTCTTTTTTTACTTGTTTATTTGTTGCATATGCATTTATTTACATGTTTATCTATTTATGTCTTCATATATATATATACATATACATACTTATTTAATTATGTACTGATGCTTATTTATTTATATTTATTTATTTTATATTCATTTATTTATATTTATTTATTTACATTTATTTATATTTATTTATTAATTTATTTGTTTATATTTTTATGTTGGTTGCTGTCAGCTCGAGACTGTCGCTACTTGCGACGTCTGCATTCGCTGCCTTGGAGCTCAGCTCTATCTTTTCTTTCTTCACAGTGCGCTGCTTCTAATTTTTAATTAATTAATTAATTAATTAATTAAATTAAATAAATAAATAATTAATTAATTAGTTAATGCATTTATTTGTTTATTTATTTGTTTGTTTGTTAATTTGCATTAATTAGGTCTTCAATTTATTTCAATTTATTTCATTATATATATAATTGGCTTCCGTTGAGTTAATTGATTAATTAATTAATTAATTAATTAATTTATGCATTTGTTTATTTTTAATTAATTAATAAATAGTATGAAGAATAATAATATATTTAAAAAATATTAACAGTAGTAAATAATAGAAATAATAATAATAGAAATAAAACAAAATAATAAATTACTTTAAAAATAAAACAGATAATTATTTTTTGTGTTTGCTTTAAATGAATTAATAGCGGTTGTATTTGTTTGTTTTATTTGTTTGTTTTATTTGTTTGTTTTATTTGTTTGTTCTTTTTAATCTCCTTTGATATCCCTCTATCTATCTCTGTCTTTTTTGTATTTGTTTGTCTCCTTGGTTTTGTTGTTGCTTCTTATTCATTTATTGTTATTGTTTCAGCTAAAAGCCGCAAACCCTAAACCCTAAACCCTGATAAAATCCTATCACTGCTCAAAATGCACACTGCATTTGCTGCTGCTTGTGCTGCTGCTGCTTTTGCTGCTGCTGCTTATGGTGCTACTGCTGCTTATGCTACTTCTGCTGCTTGCGCTACCGCTGCTTCCGTTGCTGCTGCTGCTGCTGCTGCTGTTTGCATGCGCATGCAGCCCCACACTAAGCCACTGGATGTTGCGTCTGTTTACTGAAGCTGTACATGATTGTTTACCTGAGAGGGCTTCCTTAGATATTCCTACTCCTTCTTTATCGCCTTTGCTGCTGCTGCACGAAGCAGCTCCCCACCCTGCAGTATTTATTGCTGCTGATGCTGCGGATACACTGGAGAGGTAGGCAGCAGCAGCAGCAACAATAGCAGCAGCAACAGCAGCAGCAGCAGCAACAGCAGTTTTTTTGCTCTGTTTTCCTTTGCATAGGAGTTCAGTGTTGATATTTTATTTGCTATCCCCTCACTTTTTACTAATTTGTTTTATTTATTTTTTATTTCTTTGTTCATTTCGTTGGTTTATTTAATTCATGCATCTCTATATATGTATACATATAATATACCTACAATATATATATATATATATATTATATATTGCATATATATATATATATTCATGTATAAATAAACATATATATATATACATATTTATATAGCTGCATAGTTGTAAATAAATATATATATATATATTATATATATTACACAATAAGGTGTATATATTGTTTGAACTGCGTGTGCATGCGTTTGCAGGGCTACTGGTTGTCTGTCTCTTGATTTATTTCCGCTTGTTGTCTCTAACTGCAGAGACACTCGAAAAGATAATCAAAAAATAACAAAAAATAAATTTATGCTGTCTGCTGCTGCTGTTCGCCGCTGCGCTGCACTCTGGATGGAGATGTAAATATGAAATTTATTTATTTATTTTTGTCTGTTTGTTTGTTTGTTTTGTTTGTTTTTGTTTGTTTGTTTGTTTGTTTGTTTTGCTCGTTTTGTTTGTTTGTTTGCTTTTTTGTTTTGTTTATTTATTTGTTTGTTTGTTTGGTTTATTTCTCTATGTCTACATGCATATATACATATATATATATATATATATATATATATATTCACATTCAAATATAAGCATTTCATGTATATATATATATATATACAAATATAGAGAATATGCATTTATATATATATATATATATACTTGCATGTATGTGTATTTTTTGTATGTAATTGTATATCCTGTTGTTTGTTTGTGTGTTTTTGTATAGGGTTGTAGCAGCAAGTTCCTGCGGCAAGGAAGCAGCAGGGGCTGCTGCTGCTGCTGCTGCTGCTGCTGCTGCTGCTGCTGCTGAGGCAGAGGGAGAAAGGCTGCAGCTATTAATAGCGAGCGAGCCTTTGGCTGGTGTCTCTGCAGTAATTTCTTATTTAATTAGTTTCTTTCTAACTAATGAAGAAGAAAAGAAAGATGTTTCATCTGCTGCTGCTGCTGATGCGGATTTCAGCCCCACAGCAGACGATGTGCCTACAGACGCAGCAGCAGCAGCAGCAGGAGAGGAAGCAGCAGCAGCAGCTGGTGATGCAGGAGCATTTGTTTCTTTAACAGGCGTTTCTGCTGCTAAAGCTTCTGCTGCTGCTGCTGCTGCTGCTGGTGCTACTGCTGCTGGTGCTGCTGGTTTTGATGAAGAGCTGCTTGAGTCTTATTATTTATGTGTAATGCAAAATCCATTAAAGCTGCTGCTGCAGCTGCCTTCTCGAGTAGTTCAGCAGCTGCTAGCAGCAAATATATTTCCTTCTATTCTTAACCTGCTGCTCTTCAAGCTTCAAGCCTATGCACGTATGGGGCCCCCAACGCTTGCAGGGGGGGCCCCCCCTCTTATTGCTGCCGATGAAATCATTCAGCTTCAGGTGTATATACACCGTAATCACACACTTTTATTCTTATTCACAAACAAATTATATACTCTGCGCTTTCTCCCTCTGCTGCTGCCTCTCGCTTCCTGTTTCTCTCTCACACACATTATATATATATGCAAATATATATATATATATATATATATGTGTGTGTATTGTGTATGCTTCTCTGCATTATATTTGCTCGTTTAACACATATATATTATATATATGTATGTATATAATGTACATAAGCGCATACTTATATAAGCATATATATATATATATATATCAATATGCACATAATATATATATATATATGCATGTATATATATATATATATGCATCACTATGTACATATATACGATATATATATATATATATACATGTATATATATATATATATATTTATTTATTTATTTATGTGTAAATTTGTTTGTTTATTTTATATTTCGGCGTTTTGATTTGCGCGTCTTGCGGGTGTCTGTACCCCTTTGTTTATCCTGCATAAATAAAATAATATGCATATATATATAATATAATATCTAATATAATATATATAGTATATATAATAATAGATGTAATATATAATATGCATTACATATATAAATACACTTACATTTTGATTTTTCTAAGTATATTTGTATGCATATACGTCTATATATAGGTATTATGTATATGCCTACATATATAATATATATATAATATAATATATATATAATATATATATGCTATATATATTGATGTTTATGTGTGTATTTATTAATGTTGCGTGCAAATATGTATGCCCGCTGGTTTTTGCTGGATTGTTTGCGTATGTATGAATGTATGAATAAGACTAAAAGTATATATAAATAAATATACATATATATCCATATACATTTGTATATATATATATATATATATATATATTGCTGCATGCGTTTGCTGCAGGAGACAGCAGCACTACAAGTGGTAATCGAGGCATGTGCCGCTGCAGGGGTAGATTCATCTCTGTATTCGCGTTTGGGTTTATTATTAGATTTGCAATATTCAATAAGACCTCAAGGAGTAGAGCTTCTGTTTGCTGCTGGCTTCCCTCTGCATGCAGCAGCAAGAGTTTGCTGCTGCTGCTGCTGCGTGCAACGAATACTCCCTTTGCTCTCACGGCTGCTGCAGCAGCAGGCTGCTTGTCTATGGAAAAAAGCAACAGCAGCAACAGCAGCAGCAACAGCAGCAGCAGCAGCAGCACAGTCAAATGTTAACAGCATCGCCAATGCAGACTACGAACAAATTCTTCCAGAGTGAGGAGGCTTCCTTGAGCAGCTACACCCCAATAAACGGCAGCAGCAGCGTGCTGCAGCTGCAGTTGCTGTTGCTGCTGACGTTTGATGCTGCTCCTTTTGTTTCCTGCTGCTGCTTTGATTTCTTCTATTTCTTCGTCATCCGTTGCCGCAGCTGCTGGTGAAATGTTACTGCGCTCTCACTGCTGCTGCTTCTGCTGCTTCTGCTGCTGCTGCTGCTGCTGGTGTGTGTGCTGCAGTCCTGCTGAGGGTGTACATGTGGGGTTTAAAGATACTTTAAAAGTTCATCCAGCACTGAAGCCTTTTACTCGCGTTGAGCTTTGTTTATTTTATTTAAACTGCATTGTTTGTGTTGCATGCGACTTGAAACATAATAAACCTTACCCTGGAGGAAGCAGAGAAACAGAGCCTGTATTTGCAGCAGAAACTGCAAATGCTGTTTTCTTAGAAGCAGTCAAACACTACGAATTCTGTGGTAAGTAAATATTAATATTAATTACTCTTTTTTATTCATTGAGCAGCTCTATATACAGCTCACACTATTAAAAATTATATATATACTTTTCATTGTCTACTGCAATCATTCAGAAATATTCATTTCTTTAGTCTTGATAGGAATAAAAATATGTCCTTCTATATATATATATATATATATATAAATACAGATATATATATATATATATGTATACAGATACATATAAATATATATATATATATATATATATTTTTTCTTTGCGTGTATTACGTTGTTTGTTTTGTTCTTGTTTGTATGCGTGTTTGTTTTATGTTGTTTTTCGTGTTTGTGTTTAATTGTTTTCTCTTTTTGTTGTTCATGCTGTTTGGCTGTTGAAAGTTATTTTTGTGTTTTGTTTGGTGGATATATTTGTTATTTCTTCTTTCATTGATTTATTTATTTGTATGTCTGTCCTGTTGATATTTTTTGTGTTTTTCTGTAATTGTGTGCTTGCATTTCTGAATATTCTTTTTGCTTTTCTTTGCTAATTTGTTGTGTGACTTATTTTTGTATTTTTCTTTGATTTGTTTGGTGAATATTTTAACTCCATATTTTGTATTCTTCGTTTTATTCGTTTGTTTGCTGATTGTAACCATTATTATTATTATTGTTATTATTCTTACTGCTGTTATTCTTCTTAGTATTATAATTGTTAATGCTATTATTTTTATTATTATTTTGCTGTATTACATAGTATCATGCTACACTTTATGTTGAATTTTATGAATGTTAAACAATAACATATAGAATCCTACTACTATTGAAAATGAATAATATTCATATTATATATCTTCATAAATTCATAAATAAATAAATATATATATATATATTCTATGTATATAGATATTATAATAATGATGCTTGTGTGTTGATTGTGTTTGTTCACTGAACAGACTCTGCGAGTTTGTGCGACTTTGTTGCTGCTGCGGTGCCGGTGATATTTCCTCTTTTTTATACTTTCCCCAAGTTGGCAGCTCTAGTGAATACCTTTTTAGCCCACAAGAAGTTGCTGCAGCATGATAGCAGCATGAAGGCGTCTCCTGCATCAAGTCACGATCCAGCAGCAGCAACGCCAGCAGCAGCAGCAGCAACACCAGCAGCAGCAACAGCAACAAATCGGCCTTCTCCCTCCAAACTGCGAGCAGACGCTGTCCTCGAGTAATGCAAATTAAGCATATCCCCTCAAAACCCTCATTATTTGTTTTTAAAACCCTAACCCTAAACCCTAAATTATTATAAATCCTAAGATAGCGGGTATATCTGCTGAAGCTGCACTTTGTGCTGCGCTGCATGCAGGCAGTTGGAGAAGGATCTGAGCCGTGTGATTGAGTTGGACCTCTGATAAGAAGACGTTTAATATATACGCATCTGTATTTATCTATTTGTGTGCATGTTATATACATACATATATATATTTTTTTCTTATATATGTATGTACATACGTAACTATTCATATGTATTCATATATATGTATAATATATACATATATATGAATGTTGTTTATGTATATGAATATTGTTTAATACTTCATTTAGATCTCGTGGCATTGCTTGGCTGTAGTGTACAGACAGACGCCGCCTTGTTGTTTAAAAATTAAAATTCATCAGTTTATAAAACACAACACAAACATCGCCCCCAGTTACAGCGCTGGGGGCGTCTGGGGGGCCCCCAGTGCAGCAGCAGCAGTTTGCTGCAGTTTCTAGCGTCTGCTTCGATGGAGGGTGGTGAAAACAAATGAAGTTTTGGGTTTTTTTCTGGCTGAGGCCTGCACAATGAACGGGACTTCTTGCATGCATGCGCATGCATAAGTGTTGTTCTTTATTATTAAAAGATGCAGCAGAAGAGAAGAGCAGCAACAGCTCCGTGCCTGTCTCTCTGCTAGTTTTGTTCATTAGTTAACAGAAGGAGTCTTACGCAGCTCCGGCCCATCTCCTGCATGCGAATTCGTGCTGCCTCCCCGAGCAGCAGCAGCAGCAGCAGCAACAGCAGCAGCAGCAGGTCCACTCCTTGACTGTCGCAATGCCAGAAAAGCGTTGCTATCATAATCATCTGAGACGCCCACACGAAGGTTGGGTGCTGTCCTTTGACTCCTCAAGTGCTCCTCTGCTCGGGCCCCCGGCTGATACCTCTTTTCAGGGGGGCCCCCAAGCGCGGGAGGCCCCAGAGGGCCCCCAAAGGGGGCCTCCACAGGGCCCCCAAAGGGGGTTTCCTGGGGGCCCACCTGAGGGCTACTGTGCGAGCTTCCGAAAGAGAGATCTCCCTCAGAACTCCTTTGAGAACCCCCTTGAGGCCCTCCAAGAGGCCCCCCTTGAGAACCCCCTTGGGGCCCCCCTGGGGGGCCCCCAGGGGCGCCGTCTGGGGTCCCCTCAACGGGATTTGTTTTAGAGATACTCGTAGCGGGGCTATCTTGAGTCCATAGGGGGGGAAGCTTCACAACGTCGGGATATCGTCTAGGGGGATCTGATGTATTTTGTTGATCTGTTTGGTTTTGGGGCTTGTACGCGGCAGTTTGCTGCTGCCCCTCAAAGGGTATCTGCAACAGCAGCAGCAGCAGCAGCAAAGAAGCAGCTATATGGTATTAGGCGAGACCACATGCAACAGAACGGTGTCTGTACACCCCATATGAACGGAGCAGCAGCACTCTATGTGCAATGCAGCACTGATCACGTAGGAAATCAGCAGAAAAGAAGACAAGGGTGCGGGGTTTAGGGTTTACCTGTGCGCCTGGCTCCACATAAACCACTTGCTCCTTCCTATAGCTTCTCAGGATAGGAATGATGCGCTCTATCACCAGCACTTTCGGGACTTCAATTATTTTCTCTTTAATTGCATATCGCGGGACTTCAACAATTTTGTCGACGTACTGCGCAACACCAAACAAAAACAAAATCACAAACAAACCCTCTTTCTTCCTTTGGGCGTACAGAGATAACAGGCGAGTAATGTTTTTTTCTAATAAGTGCATTATTCATATATATAAATATATAATGTAGATACGCTGAACTATATATTTTGGCATTTTTCAATATATGTGTATATATATAGATATATATGTATATATAGTATATACATACATATATATATATATATATACAGTTCAATATATTCAAATATAGTTCGATGTGTGTATGCAGAAAAATGTTTAGTTGTGCATATATGCAACTGTGTGTCCATATATTCATATGTATATCTATATACGCCAGTACATGCATAAATATATTATATATATACTTATATATATATATATATTTATATTGTGTTGTATGTATCACATCTTTGCTTTCTGTCTATTGCTTCCGGATGTGTGTACGTGTGTGTACGGATTATTTTCTTGATAGTGTTTATCTTATTTTTCTGTTTTGTTTGTTTTTTCGTGGTTTCTTACTTTGATTTCTGGGACTTGTACGATTTTGTCTACATAGACGGGTTTTTTAACGTATTTAATTACTTCTTTTTTTACGGGTTTAACAACTCGCACAATTTTCTCTTCGGGTACTTCTTGAGGAACTTCTACGACTTTTTCAACATAATACACCTGAGGCACTTCTATGTAGCGGTTTTCAACGCGCTCTTTAACAACTTCGTGCACGCGTTCCTGTAAGTACAAAGACATAAAGTTAACACAACATACACAGAAAACTTATTCAATAACAACGCAATACTTATTCATTCGTGCATCCACACGCATAATTCAGAGGAAAGAAATGCTCCTCAAGAGAGCGGGGAAGAGCAGATCATAGGGCACAAAGATAAACGTTTGCCTTCTAATAGAGAAGTATATATATATATATATATATATATATATGCATATATATATATGAATACTTGAGTATGTCTTTATTGCGGCATATCCTCGTGCACATATGTATGTAAATATATATATATATATATATATATACATATACACGGGCTTTCATAGTGCATGAACTTGCTAACACAAGAATAGTGCTAGAGGGAAAGAGCACTATCAACATGCATGCAACTCTAATAACAAAACACCGAATATGATGGCATATGTAACTGTTAATACAGAAGAACTGGAAGCTTTTATTGTACCGAGAAGCTGCAAGATTTTAGTCCCTTAAGGCGTTAACAAAACAGCTCAAATGCTTACCTCTACTATCGGCTGCAAAACCGTCGCCCCAGAGGGCGGGTTTCCCTGAATGCCGCTCCTTGTGGGGAGGCCGTTTGGAGGCGACACCATAGGGATGTCTCGACGCATACTTTGCTGATGCATCAGGGTTTAGTGTTTAGGGTTCAGGGTTTAGGGTTTGGCGTCTCGTGTTTGAAAAGGGGTCGCAGGCAGTCACTAGAAGCCTGTCTGAGCCTTCTTAGGGTTTAGGATTTAGGTTTGAGCGTTTATAGTTTACGATTTAGAGTAAATGTCGCCGCGATCGCTTCAGGGTGTCTTCTGGTATGCGCACCGAAATGAACTAAAGTCAACGGCTGAATGCAGGAGTGGTGCCTGAGTCATTGCGGTGTCTCACGGAGCAAAAAAAAGAAAAGATGTCTCAAATAAAAGAAAAAAACAATTTCAATCTTACATTTCTCCTCAGAACGAATATGATGACGCCTGTTAGCTTCGATGCGCAAGCTGCACGCAGGACCGTTGCCGATGGTCCGGTATGCGTTGAGGGTCTGTGGGTAGGAGGAGGGCGCGTCTTGAAACGGATTTTAAAAGATTAATATAGTTTGAATTATTAAAGAGAATGACGAACTGAAGATTAAAAACAACAATATTTGTCTTTGAAGCCCCATATGAGGCCCTGAGGTCTGGCGGTGTGGCTGCTGGCGACCGCCGCCGACTCGGCTTGCACAGGGTGATGAGCTGTGCTTGAGAGCTCAATGGGGCTGTCTGCTGTTGTGCTGCCTTCTTCAACCACTGATGATTTATTTGATTGTTTTTTATTGTTTTATAAATTTCAGCTTTCTTGGCATTCAAATCCCCCACTGGCTGCCGCTGGGGGGGGCTTAAAATACACCAGCTGCAGGCACGCACGCCGCGCCGCGGGCAGCGAGCGGGAGAGGTGTTGTTGCAACTGTTGTCTGCTGCATTGTAATTTATGAATTAAATATCAAATACGCTCCTTCCTTTCATCCTATGCCTTATACGAAACTGTTTTGCATTCTCTGAACTGCGCGCAGTGACCTGTGATGCCTCTCCACCTCAGCGAACACATCGTTCAGGCCGCCAACTTGTCTGCCTCATTACAGATATCAAGAGGTTGAAGAAAACCAACTTTAATTGATTTACTGTTGAGGGTTTCGTTCTCGTGGCCTCCAAGATTCCTGTGGGCAGGGAACTGACTTGGGACTTATGTTGCGAGTTGCCGCAACTAATTGAAGACTGCATACAGGGCCCCTCGCCTCTGTTTTGTGGTGTATACCGTTGGCATACTTGCAGCTACTTGGTATATTCTGCAGTGGGCTCATTTTATTGCTTTTCTCTCGAGCATGCGAAGGCCTCTACCCTGACCTCCACAGAACAAACCTGTAGAAGATGGAGCAGAGGCATTGGCCCCCGACAGGATCCATTGGGCCCCCCTCACCCGGGCGTTGGATGGGGCCCCCTGTAGATCTCTTTCCCAGTAGAATGCACAACAATAACAACAACATCAACAACAACCATCTTGAGGCCCCCCAAATAGGCACCATACATACTCCGGGGGGGCCTCCCGTAGGGTCTATGCACGCAGGCCCATACCAAACTTACGCTTCGCCTGCTGTGCCTCTCCAAGAGGCGTTCAGATCCACTGCAGCCCGCCCTGCAGAATTCTCCCCTCATAATGCGCAGTCTTGGGAATCTGTGGGCCCCCCTATGAGCTCAGCTCCAGACCGCATGCAGGGGCCCCCAAGACCAGGGGCCCCCAACCCTGCCTCAGAGTCAAAGACCACCAGGGAGTGGGTAAGACGAAAGAATTGAATATGTGGATGCTCGTGCAAGCACATAGGGAAAGATGTAGTGGGAAAGAGACAGACAGACAGGCAGACACACGCATGCGCGCTCGCACACACACACACACACACACACACACACACACACACACACACACACACACACACACACACACTCATATATATATATATATATTATATGCGCACACACACACACACATACGCACATATGCATACAAACAAACGCAGATAGACAGATAGACGAACAGAACGGCCGACTGTAGATATTGGCGCAGGCGATCTACAGGCTGTTATGGGGAGCTGTGAGGTGGTGGGTCTGCAGAGCTGAGGGTCCAGGGGGTTGAGTGTTTCGTTGTTTTAGTGTATTATTATTGTCGCTGTTTATGTTGCATCTTTCTGCAGCTAGAGGTCACTGCCTATCAGCCTGTAGATGTGGTAACGAGGACAGTGGAGGTGCCTGTCACCCGAACAGTTGATGTCTACGTGCCCAAGCCTGTAATCAAAGAAAAAATTGTTGAAGTCCCCAAGCTGATCCCCAAGTACATTGAGAAGGTATTTCATGACACACACCCTTCACCGATCCAGGGTTTAGTGTTGAGGGTTTAGAGATACGAAATTGGAAGTCAACGATTTCGTCAACTCGTATCCGGCTGCTCTCAGCATCTACGCAGATGCACGCTTGTACCCGGATGCACGCAAACGGAGATTGATGCATGCCTGCATGCAGGCAGGCAGGCACTCGTAGTGCGGGAGAAGTGCCTTTTTAATAACAATGAGTTGGAGTTTGCGGCTGTTAAGGGGGTGGCTGGCCTCCGCGCGTCGATTGCTTCCTATTGATGAGCATTATTACATGGGAGGATGTCTTGTATTCGTTCATCTTCATACTTGTTGTGTTGGGGTTTTGGTTGTTTGTGTTCAGATTGTAGAAGTACCGCAGATCGAGTGGGTGGAGCGTGTGGTGGAGGTGCCTGAGGTGATATACAACACGAAAATTGTTCCTAAAGTTGAAATTCGCGAAAACATCGTTGAGAAACCGGTGTTTGTTCAAAAGTGGGTTGAAAAGATTGTAGAGGTTTCAGTTGTTGAAGAGGTCATTCGATACAGGACTATCCATGAACCCGAGGAAATAATCAAGTACGCAACCCACGCAAACAGGCACCAAATACTTGCTGCTGCCCCTCCTGCTGCTCCCGTTACTGCTGCAGCGGCTGCTGCTGACGTTCAAAGTTTAGAGCTATTAAATATGAGCAATGTATGTGTATAGGCCTGCATATGTCTATGCGGCTTGGGTTTTCAAATGCACGTTTAATCTATAGGATTCATGCTGCATTCTTGTATATATATGTGCATGATGAGGTGTGGAGGTGACTGCTTTGTGCCTTTTTCTGCCTCTGATTGCTTTAGGTACATTCCACAAGGGCACCAGGAAGAGGAGTGGAGAGGCGCGCCTATTCTTACCGTCCCTCCTCATCAAACACCTGAACTCCCCCCCAAGTGGGGCGGCACTCCGCACTCTTCGCCTCCCTACCCTCTGGTCCAGGCAGGGACGCAGCGCACAGAGTAGCCCTAATAAAGATATATACACGGTGCATCTACACTATGATGCAGGTCTATAGTCACGCGCTCTCACATATGCATATATGCATACACATTTGTACTTCTGTGTGCGCAGATGAACATGCATGCATATGCGTGGCTTTGTGAATCAATGTACTTCTTATATCTGCGAATAGGTGCCTCATTGTATGCGTATGCCTGTAAATGGATAATTGCACCCACATATCGATGTAATTAATCACAGATGAATTTGTATTCATTTCCGCGTTTAAATATATTTCTACAGAGGGCGTTTCTACTTCCCCTCTAAATGCACGTACCGCTCGGCCGGGCCAGAGAGGCAACAATATTTTTGTTTGAAAGGGTCTGCATGCTCAAGAGCTCTTTCAACAAATGATGTTATTATTAAACAGAGCCGCCTAAGCGTAATGGTGTTGAGGGAGAGTACGCAACAGAGAAGGAAAATATGACGTCACCCTGGTAGCCACAGCACTCTGCGCACAACTAGGCACCCATACCTAGACCCTACTATGCAAAAATAGTTTCGAATTGTCCTTTTAGGCTACTCACTGATACTTAACCCCGAAGCGGGAAAGATCGCCCACCATGGGAAAGTTGGTTATATGTGCGTATATATGAAGTAAGCCCATGCGCCCACTCTGGCACATGTTGCCTGTTCTCGGCTACTGGAATCCCAGTGAAGGCCTATCAAATAACTAAGGTGTTCCTGCATGCATCCGAAAGGTGTATGCGGATACGTTAGGTGAGGGAGTTGCCGCAGATGGTGCTACAACTCAGTAGATGCCGCTTCCTCTCCCCAACAGCTGCAGGATTCTGTGTAGTGGTACTCGGCAGGCTTGCAAAAGCGTTGGGTTGATCAATTGCTTTGGAGGGTGCAGTGTTCTGGGCCTCCTCACAACCGCTTCAGGCTCGTGAAGGTTGATAGCACCCTGTAGTTGAGAGAGGTAGGGGGAACATGCGAATTTTAGTCCGCGACGGGACGGCCTAAGATAGTGCAATAGTTGGTCTTGGCGTCCCCCAAAACTGGTTTTCTAGATAACGCTAGAGAGCGCGTCTAGACGTTTGTGAGCGCAAAAATATACTTTTTACTCGTCGCGGGTTTGTCTTCCAACGGTGAAGCTTCTGGGCGCCGAGCTTTGCAATTTATCCAACCGAAAAAGTTTCCGTCACCGCAGTTTGTGAATAATACCTCCACCTGTGCGGGCCGTCCAAATAATGAGGAGTGGACAAGTGCGCGAATCGTAGCTATGTTCAAAACTTCCCAGAGTGTTTGTATACTTTTGCTCGGTGGGGGATAGAAAGCTTTCCATGCCTGCCGCGGTCCAAATTATTTTCTCCTGTGATTCTCTTTAGCTCCCGTTGTCTCATCGCTTGGTCGTTTGGCGATTTCATACTCTGGAGAGATGCACTCTGGGCTCCAGTGTGAAGCTGGGCTGATCCTGGCACAGTGTGAGCGATGACAATATGCAACCATTCCATCTTAGCTTATTTCCTTGTTTTTGACTGTGACAAGCTTTCGAAAGATTCCCTGCAGTTCGCTGCATCCTTCCTTGTGAGCTTGTATCTTGCTCCATGCCGACCATTAGATACAGCACGATACCTCAAGACGATCTCCAGAAGAAATGCAGTTGTAAAGATAACCGAAGTTCCTGAATGTCAAGTCAAATATCTAATGCAGGGTTGTTCCAGTGCCACTTCTTTACAGCGTACCCTTCGGTATTCTCTTTTACTTCGAAAGATGTACACGGGGTTAGAATAAATGCCGTTAATTTCAAATTCTGTAATTTTATTTATTTATTGTTTTTGCCGATAACATCCTTCACAAATATTATGTATAAAAGTGGCTCAAAGCTTATAATAGAGTCCAATAAAATAAGTATTTTCTATATATGGTATATTATCCAGCCTCATCTTCCAGCAATGCTAAACTGTTGCTATCCCCCTTACGAGAATACCCCTATTACCTTTGCTAAAAGGACACCGCCTCGTCACCATGGGGTCTTCTGTGTTCACAACGGCCCGCATTTTCTGTTCCTGTTCCACCAAGAGCCAAACAAAAAAATGTAGAGGAAAGCCAATAGACTCACCTCGCTAGTTACTGCGTTTTAATGTGAATCACATATACAAGGACACTTGTAGAGAATTCATTTGTCACTCAGCCCTTCGATCGAAAAATTACTTCAAGAACTCAGTTAACAACAACTTTGTTGTAAGGAAAATGGCCTTTCGAGCTCACGGATATTCACTGATTGGTAATGGCGGTGCAAGGAGAATCGTTTTGTGGAGAGGAGAGGTTCAGTGTCTGTGGGACTCGGGCTCGTCTAAAGATTGGAATTTTCTAAGGCTTCTGTTTTGGTTGTGCAAATGATGGAAAGAAAGAAAATAGTACAAACAGTTTTCTGTGCCAGCAGGTTGCGCGAAGAGTAAGTGTCTGCATTGGCTACAGTAGGTACCTAAGACGGGCGCAGTTTCAGCTATGGGCTTGGGGTGTAATTTATGCTGGCTGAGTTAGGTGACAAAAATATTTGAGGACTGAAAATGAAATGAATTCATATTATTGGTTTCCCACGAGGACAGGGAAGCGCCAAGGTACATCGAGGCAGGGCTCGATGTCCAGCTACCCAAAGGGGACCGAAGTGGTGAGAGTTACAGGGTGCGTTGTTTAGGACACGTGAGTACGATGAATCACAGGTAAAAGGAATTGTATTTGGCGACTATATTACTCCCGAATAATATAAAATACACCTAATTGTACGGCCCCTCACGTGGGCCGACTTGTCGCTGCCGCAGCAGCGGTCAGGCTGCTGTTGACGGATCGGCACATGGCTGTTTGATCGTCTCCTGCGCAAAGTAGGGGCTTCCAGAGGGGGCACACTTCTGTAAAGTGATTTCATTTTGCTGAATTGGAAGTTTTAGCAGCAGAAGGGCACTTTTTACCCCCTTCAAACCCGGACGCCTAACGACGGGAACAAGCACTGCAGCGACACTCTGCTCAACGTATCGATCGCATCGTGCACGTGTGTCTTCGGGTATATAGGCATATTAAATCTTTGAATTTCAGTGGATTTTCCCTAAAAGCCTTTCGAAGGCAACGCCAAAAGGTCTGAAACCTTCCCAAGCGTTCACCTCGGGTCCCTCCCGCCTCGTTGGCGTCGGCGGGTGCAAACCCACGTTGCTCTTCAAGAGAAGCTTCGATTTCCCTCAATTAATTTTTATTTACATTGATTTTGTCATCTCTAGTTGGTCCATGGGGTGTACGGAGGCAACGCCGTGGGAGCACAGGCTGGGGATCCCTTTTGATACAGCTGCATATGCCTTCTCTTCCTAGGACCACTGGACTCCGCCAGAACCCGTTTCATTCACCATCTTCCCGACACAGAGACAGACAACAGTTGCTCAGATGTGGTTCTTCTCAGGCAATGAGGGGCAAGCCGAGGCCCAAGCAGAAGAGCCTCAATCGGAACAGGGCCCCGTCCAGCCAGAGGACTCCCAGCAGCACCCCGCTGAAAAAGGCAGCGAAACCACCTCACAGGAAACAGAAGGAAGCTCAACCGATTCCCCATGGAGTTTCTGGGGTCAGTTGGCTGCAGTTGCACAAAATCCTGGAGAGGTAGAAGAGGATGAAAGCCTCAGCTCTGCGACAAGTTCCGACGAAGACAGTGGTACGAACCCTGTGCATCTGTCCTCCATTGATTCTGCAACAAGCACTGAACAGCAGACGCGGGTGGAGGGGCCCACAGAACATGAGCAACCGGCAGAACAAGCACCAGGGTGGAGCCTGTGGGGGCAGCTCGTGGGATCGCCGAATACTGAGGGCGCTGCTCCTGCTGCTGCTGCTGATGCCGACGTCGAATCTTCTGCTGTTCATCCGGACACTTTGGCTAATGAAGAGTCTTCAAGGGAAGCAGCACAAACGGAGGAGAGCGGTGCCTCAGCTGAACAACCTGCTGCGGCGGCTGCGGCTGCTGCAGGTCCGGGCGTCTTCAACTGGAATCTGATAGGCGGAGCGGCTTCCTGGATTCAGCCCCAGTCAACAACAGAGGCACCAAAGGAGCCAGTTGCAGAAGAGGCGCATCAAGGAGACATAGATGAGACGGACAGAGCAGCCTCCTCGGAGCCAGCTGCCTCAACGGAGGCACCGCCGCCCGATATGCCACAGAGGCACGCAGAAGAGAAGGAGTCCCAAAGAGAGGACGATTCACACTCTTCTCCCCTGAACAGCCCGTCTAGTAGCAGCAGCGCTGAAGATAGTAGCGGCTCTGAGGCAGAGGCTGAGTCTTCCGTGCCAGGGACTTCACAGCAGGCCGCATCGGGAAGCGAAGACAGACCAGAGTCGGGATTAAAGGACTCCCATTTTCCCGACGACGCTGCTAAACAACAGAAGGAAATTGAAAAAGATACAGAGACAAGCAAATCTATTGAGCAGGCTCAATCGAAGGGTGCCAGGTTTACGAAAGCCAAACCGAAACCCCCAGCATCTTTGAAATTAGGGAAGGCGCCACAGGAGCTTTCATCTTCAATTGGCGCGGCTGCCGCTCCCGAGCAGCAACAATCAACTGTGCCCCATCTGCAGCAAGCGGCTACAACAGACAGCCAGCCTGGTACAACGGGAGAGCAACAGCCAGCAGATGCACCAACACAGCAGCAGCAAACTGCTACAACAGAGGAGAAACGAGGAGCTGCAGCGCAGAACGAAGTTGCTACGGGAGAACAAATGCAGCCAGCTGATACTTCAGACTCGAAAGATTCATTAGACAAGACGACAGAGAAATCCGATGTAGTACTGCCCCAGCCCGACGCAGCTGCTGCTGCTGCTTCTGCTGCTAGTTCGCCGTTGGCGAAGCTGCTAGCCCGTCGTCTACCAAAGCACTCAGGCTCTTTCGTGGAGCGGTCGCTCCCTGACGGCACCACAATTATTATCACCACTGAAGAGGGCGGTGCTTCAAAGCCCAAGCCGAAGCCTCCCGGCGAGAGCGGCTTGCTGTTGCCTCCCCCATCCAAGGGAGAGATCCCCAAAACTGAATCATACCCCCGATCAAATAAACACGAAGAGCTCAGCATGCAGAAACCTAAAGCAATTACCCCGCAGCCGCAAGATACAGCCCAGCACGCGCGTCCTCCCAAGCCTAAGCCTCCTAGGACGGCTTCGTCCAAACCGCTACAAGCGAGTCCAACCATTGCTCCGACACCAGCACAGATGACAGAGGCTGCTTCAATTAACGATGACACTTCCACGGAATTAGCAGAAAAAACACCCAGTGATACCGAACAAAGGCAGGACACACCAGCAAGCAAGCAAGGAAACCAAGACGCCCAAACGACTGACGCGGTTCCTATAGCACACGTGGAGGCGGACACCGTTCCTTCTATGGCGGCGACGGGTTCTGCAGATGAGGCCCAGCCGCGCCTCTCCGACGCCAAGGAAGCGGAGGGCTCTGCGGAGAAGCCTAGCGAGGATGAGAGCAAGGCAAAGGCTGTGGTCAAACTGCCGCTGCCTTCGAAAGCACTTGGCGCCAAGGGTCCTCCGCCTCTTCCTAAATCATTGGGAGCGAAGGCTGTTCCTTCAGTGGAGGGGAAGGGTCCTGGAGATGCAGAGGATCCGGGCGTTTCAGAGAGCAAGAAGGAGGAGGGCTCTGCGGAGAAGCCTAGCGAGGATGAGAGCAAGGCGAAGGCTGTGGGCAAACTGCCGCTGCCTTCGAAAGCACTTGGCGCCAAGGGTCCTCCGCCTCTTCCTAAATCATTGGGAG
>NW_013549855.1:0-8534 GCF_000499425.1 Eimeria acervulina
ATTTTTTTGTTGTTTGTTTAATTTGCACAGTTTGTTATTTCAATATAAATTTTATTATTTAATAATATATTTTAATATCTTAAAAATAATTTATTTATGTAAAGTAAGAAATGCACTTCTCATATCTCTGGCGTACTTGAAGCCCCTCTGTTGCATTTCTAATATGCTGCTGCTGCTGCTGCTGCTGCTGCTGCTGCTGCTGCTGCTGCTGCTGCTGCTGCTGCTGTTTAAATAAAATGAAGTGTCTGTTGAAGTCTCTGTCTATTTGAAGAATTGCAGCAATATTATTATATCTGCAGCAGTAATTTGGCGCACTCCAGACTGTCAATACAGCTGAAGAAGAATCAAAAGGATAGTTATATCCTTGTAAAGTTAATTGATGCGATCGAACAAGAAGATTAATATTATTAATATATAAAAATCTATTAGCTGTACATACACCGAAAAGATAACCTGCACCTCTCGGGCTTGCACTCCAGTATTGAATTTGAGATGAAGGGTCGCCCCACAGTAAATCTGCGATAGGAGAGTTAATATTAATATTATTTTCTTTTCTTAAGACTCTAATATCATCAATAAGCAATAAAGAAGGCGATAAGCCACCGTGTAAGCAAATAACTGTTTCATCAATTACAGCAGCAACACTAAATAAATCAAAGACTTCACAGCAGCATCGCCAGATGTTGCTGCTTCTATATTTTCTTAGACATTCATCATAAAAACCGTATACTGAAGATATATCCTTACACTCATGATTGCCTCTTAGAAGTATTAGCTGCTGCGGATGTAGGGCTTTCAGCAGCAGCAGCAGCAGCACTGTCTCTACTGAGTGTTCTCCTCTATCTACATAATCACCTAAAAATATAAAACTTTGATTGTTTAAAGACTCACAATATGATAATAACCTTAATAAATCGTACAGCTGCCCGTGTATATCCCCAAATATTACTACCGGTAGATGTACATCCTGCACGATGCTCTCCTCTGCATAGCAATACACACAAACTTCTTCTATCTTTGTTTTTTATTTATTATTTATTATATATATATTTATATGTATATTTATTTATATTCATATACATATTCATAAGGGTATTTAGAGGATTATATATATATATATGTATGTAAAGATTTATATATATATATATATATATATATGTATATATATAAGTATAGATATCTATATGTAGATTTATATATATACACATATATAAATGTATACATAAATATACATACAGACAAATATATATATATATATATATTTATTAATTAATTTATTTATTTATGTGAAAGAGAGACAGCCAAAACATAAAAACAAACAAAAAATAAACAAAAAGAAAAAATAAATAAACAAACGGAGACAAATTAAAAAAATATAAATTAAACAAAACAAACAAAAAAAATTAAAAAGGAGACTGATAGATAAAGGCCCACACAAATACACATTAGGGTTTAGGGTTTAGGGTTTAGGGTTTAGGGTTTAGGGTTTAGGGTTTAGGGTTTAGGGTTTAGGGTTTATGCACCTATAAGGATTTCTTTTACTTTTTCGCATAGAAAATAAACATCTTCTTCTGATAGCAAGACAGGGGGCTGGCGAGAAAGCCCTTCTGCCCAAGCAGCAAAGTTGCTGCTGCTGCTGCTGCTGCTGCCGCTGCTGCTGCAGCTGCTGCTGCTGCTGCTCCTACCCGTACATTTGCCGCTTCTCGGACGCTCGGGAGCACCGCTGCTGCTGCTTCTGCTGCTGCTGCTGCTTCTGGAAGGCGCCTGAACGGGATGGCTGCTGCTGCTGCTGCTGCTGCTGCTGCTGCTGCTGCTGCTTCCTGGCTTCCGTGTGTGAAAGTCGATCCCGCTCCCTGGGGACTTGTCTACGCTGCTGTTGCTGCTGCTGTTGCTGCTGCTGTTGCTGCTGCTACTTCTGCTGCTGCTGTTGTTATTGCCACAAGTCAGCTTGCCGGCGTAGGTCCTGTGCCCCGTTCTGCTGCTGCTGCTGCTGCTGCTGTTGCTGCTGGATGCTGTTAAGGTTTCATCTGCTGCATAGAGTTCGGGCTCTCTACCGCCTGCTGCTGTTTCAGTCGTTGCTGCTGTTATTGTTGCTGCTGCTGCTGCTGCTTCACTAGCTGTTGTTGGTGCTGCTGGTGTTTCTGCTCTCCCTTCTGCTTTTTCTTCTTCTGCTGTTGTTGTTGCTGCTGCTGCTGCTGCTATTATATCTGCTATTGCTTCTGCTGCTTCTGCTGCTTCGGCTGCTTCGGCGACTTTTTCTTCTTTTGCGGCTGAGGCTGCACCATTTGCTGCTACTGCTGCTGCTGCTGAGCCCTCTGCAGCTGGTGCTAGGTCCTCTGCTCCTGCCGTTTCTGCTGCTGCTCTTGCTGCTGCTGCCTTCCTTGCTGCTGCTGCTGCTGCTGCTGCTGCTGCTGCTGCTGCTACACCCCCCGACGCACCTGCTGTTGCTGCTGCATCATCATCTGTTGCTCCTGCCTCATCTGCTGCTTCTGCCTCACCTGCTGCTGCTGCTGCTTTGTCTGCTGCTGCTGCTTCATCTGCTGCCGCTGCTGCTGCTGCTGTTGACGTTGCGAGTGCCGCTGCTGCTTCACTCGTTGCAGCAGCGTCATGCGAGAACTGGGCCTGCTGCTGCTTGTCCTCCTTATCTGCAGCAGCAGCAGCAGCAGTTGCTGCTGCTGCTGCTGCTGGGCTTCTATTGGGCATCTCTTGAAATATTTGCTAGGAAGCTCAGGCGAATTTTCTATTGAAGGAGCTCAGGCTTCTAAACCCTAAACCCTAAACCCTAAACCCTAAACCCTACAGTCTATCCGTAAATCCTTGACCATAAGCCTTAAACCCTAAACCCTAAACCCTAAACCCTTAGCCCTAAGCCCACTGTAGCCGCGGAAGGCAATGGACTAACCATTAACGGTTCACAGCACAGTGAGGGTTTAGGGTTTAGGGTTTAGGGTTTAGGGTTTGGAGTTAAGTGAGGGATTAAGTTTGTTAATTAGGGTATAGCATGAAAGCCCTCTATCGCCGTGCAAGACAGCTGCTCCAGAAGCCATGCTGCTATTGCTGCTGTTGCTGCTGCTGCTGCTGCTGCTGCTGCTGCTGCTTCTTTTACTAGTGTTGCTGTGTGGCGGTGTTACCACTGGAAACAAAAAAGTAATAAAAAGGAGAAGCAGAAAAACAAGAATTTGCTGCTGCTGTAGTAGGCAGACAGCAGCAGCAACGGCGGCAGCAGAGCAGCAACAGCAGCAGCGGCAATGGTAACAGCAGCAGCAGCAACAGCAGCAGCAGCAGCAGCAGCTGGTTCTGGGGCTGTTGTTGTCTTAACTTACCTAAAGGTGATGATAGCCTTCTCACCAATTAATTAGCTTGCTCCCTGCAAACCCTAAACCCTAAACCCTAAACCCTAAACCCTAGCCGCTACAGCAGAACCGCAGCCGACGGGGGCCCCCTGGCAGGAGGGGCCCCCAGCAGCAGCAGCTGCTGCATCCTTCTTGGGTTTGATGCTGCTGCTGCTGCAGCAGCAGCAGAAGCAGATTCATCGATGTAGAAGACCTGCAGCAGATCTCACCCCACAACATCGCCATCAGCAGCCGGCTGCTCTCCCTGTTGCTGCTGCAGCAGCGGCTGCTGCAGCAGCAGCAACAGCAGCAGCAGCAACAGCAGCAGCAGCAGCAGAATCGGATGGTGTTGCTAGGAGGCAAACGGCATTTCATTTAGCAGCAAACGGTTTGAGGCCGTGTGGGGCCCCACAGCTGCGGGTAGCCTCAATGAGGTCCTTCACCCGCCTGTTGCTGCTGCTGCTGCTGCAGCAGCAGCAGCTGCTGCAGCTAGTTTGGTTCGGAGAGGGACTTTCGTTGCAGACTGGACACTCCGGGGTGCTGCTGCAGCTGCCTGCTGCTGCGCTGTTGCGTTCCCAAGAGCCGCAGCAGCTGCAGCAGCAGCTGCTGCAGCATTTGCAACAGCAGCAGCAGCAGCAGCAAAAACAGCAGCTGCGGACAGCTGCCTTTATCCGTGCAGCAGGTGCGAGGGCATCACAACGAACGCGAGACACGGGCAGCTGCAGCAAATTCAAAGCTGCTGCTGCTGCTGCCTGGCCAGCAGGAGCAGCACGCGCAGCAACACGAGCAGCAACAGCAGCAGCAGCAGCAGCTGCTGCTGCTGCTAAGCCACCGTGCACGTGCGGAGACGCCTCTTGCCCTTTTACTGTTGGTGTTCGTCTCTGGAGTCCGGCGAAGGCAAACCTCCTCCTCAAGATCCTCCCCAGCAGCAGCAGCAACAGCAGCAGCAGCAACAGCAGCAGCAGCAACAGCAGCAGCAGCAACAGCAGCAGCAGCAACAGCAGCAGCAGCGGAGGAGACAAGTACCACGACCTGTTGTCAATCTTCCAGGCCCTAAATCTCTGCGACGAGGTGTCTGTACACCTCAAACCCCCCAATTTTTCAGTGGATGCCGCAGGCTGCAGCAGCAGCAGCAGCAGCAGCAGCAAGAGCAGCAGCAGCAGCAGCAGCAAGAGCGACTATCCTTTTGTCTCCATCAGCAGCGAAGGAGACGTTTTGTTTAGCAGCAAAGACATCAACTGCCCTCCGCAGAAGAATTTAATCTTCAAGGCTCTCAACTTCTTTAGGCAGCACTGCTTGCAGCAGCAGCAGCAGCAGCAGCAGCAGCACCAACAGCAGCAGCAGCAGCAGCAGCAGGTGCAGTTTGTGGTTCACTTGAGGAAAGAAATTCCGATGGAGGCGGGGCTTGGAGGGGGATCGTCTAATGCTGCTGCAGTGCTGCATGCAGCAGACCTTATCCTCACCAAGGGAAGCTTCTCGCAGCAGCAGCAGCAGCAGCAGCAGCAGCAGCAGAAGCAGCAGCAGAAGCAGTCAGAGGAGTTCGCTGCTCCAGAATATTGTGGAGAAAGGAAGAAGACGTCCGTCGCCGCAACACCAGTTGAAGCAGCAGCAGCCGCAGCAGCAGCAGAAGCAGAAGCAGCAGCAGCAGCAGATTTGTGTTTTAATTCAGCATCAATGTCTTCACTGCTGTCTGTACAGCTGGGGGCTGATGTCCCGTTCTTCCTAAGCAGCAGCGGAGGCGCTGTTTGCTGCGGCAGAGGAGAGAAGGTTTGCTGCTGCTCCCGAAGGATTCACAACCTCCTCCAAAGAGCCATCGCACAGCAGCAGCAGCAGCAGCAGAAGCAGCAGCAGCAGCAAGGTGAGCAGCAGCAGCAGCAGCAGCAAGACGTGGAGGTTTTTGTTGTGAAGGGAAATGAGGGCCTCTCCTCCGGAGAAGTCTTCAAACAATTCGACAGACTTGCCAGCAGCAGCAGCAGCAACAGCAGCAGCAGCAGCAGCAGCAGCAACAGCAGCAGCAGCAGCAACAGCAACAGCAGCAGCAGCAAAGAAACAGACATTGGCATTGTCTCCGACTGGCTCTCAAAGCGAGAGCGCCGCACACTCCACAGCAAAGGGGAAGAGAGACAAGCAGCAGCAACAAGAGAAGCAGCAGCAGCAGCAGCAGCAACAGGCGAGGCAGCAGTAGCAGCAACAGAAGCAGCAGCAGATGACGAGCCGCCGCAGGAGGTTGTGGATGCCTTTCTTCGTTGTTTGCTGCATAATGATTTGTTTCCTGCTGCTGCTTCGCTGCAGCAGCAAGTTGCCGCTGCAGCTGCTGCTCTGCGCTCCATCACCGCACCACAAGGACCAGAAACAGCAGCAGCAGCACAGCAGCAGCAGCAGCAGCAGCAGCAGCAAAAGCAGCAGGTGCTGCTAGCAAGCGGCCTTACTGGCAGCGGCGCTGCGCTCATTGGAGTAGGAAAAGCAGCAGCAACAGCAGCAGCAACAACAGCAGCAGCAGAGGAAGTTCGCTCTGTTGCTGCTGCACTGCAGCTAGTAGGGTATAGATGCTGTCCTGTCTATAAGCAGCCTTTGACTGCTAAGGTGTATGCACACCCCACAGCTGCTGCAGCAGATCCAGCAGCAGCTGCTGCAGCACAGCAGCAGCAGCAGCAGCACTTCTGGTTCTCCCCAGACAAACTTGCAACTAAAATCATTTAAAAAACAACAGGTATAGTAGCAGCAGCAGCAGCAGCAGCAAGGGCACCAGCAACAGCAAATAAAGTAGCAGCAACCTAGCAGTAGCAGCAGCAACAGCAGATGTAGCAGCATCTAGAGCATCTGCAGCAACAAGAGCAGCAGCAGCAACAAAAGCAGAAGCAGCAACAAGAGCAGTAGCAGCAACAGAGCTGCTGCACTCATTTTGCAGGCACACCGGCAGAAAAGCGACAGCAAGCTGCAGCAGCAACAGCAGCAACGAAACAATCCCAGCAGCTAGCTAGTAGCTAGCTAGCTGGCTAGCTAGCTAGCTAAATATCTACTACTAACTAGCTAGCCTCTTGCCATCATCAGCATCAGCAGCAGCAATAACAGCAGCAGCAACAGCAGCAGCAACAGCAGCACCAGCACCAGCAGCAGGAACAGCATCACCAAGAGCAGCAGCAACAGCAGCAGCAGCCGCACCAGCAGCAGCACCAGCACCAACAACAACAACAGCAGCAGCAGCAGCAGCAGCAGCAGCAGCAACAGCAGCAGCAGCAGCAGCAGCAGCAATAAGCCTTAGTTCTGAAAAGTTGTTTGCTGCGGTTTGCCTGTGAAGGGATCAACGATTTGTCCGTGCAGATTTTTATGCGTTATGTTCAGCCGCTGACTTTGAAATAAATAGCAGCAAAGGCAAAAGCCTAGGAAGACCCCGGCACCTGAAGCAAATGCATACACCAGCTGCACTCCTAAACCTGCTGGCTGCTGCTGCTGCTGCTGCTGCTGATGCTGCTGATGATGCTGATTATAATGATAGTCGTACAAGGGAGAGGTAGTCGACGAACGGTAAACCGCTGGTTGCTGCTTCTGCTGCTGCTGCTGCTGCTGCTGCTGTCGCCGCCGCCGCAGTTGCTGCTGCTGCTGCTCGCGCGGTGTTTGCATGCGGAAAACAAATCGACGGGCTTCAGACTGCCATGGAGGGGCAACTGCAACAACAGGTGCTGCTGTTGCTGCTGCTGCTGCTGTTGCTGCTGCTGCTGCTGTTGCTGCTGCTGCTGCTGCTGTTCTTGTCCCAGAGAAGACACTGCACGGGGATGCTGCTGCTGCTGCTGTTGCTGCTGTTGCTGCTGCTGTTCTTGTTCCAGAGAAGACACTGCACGAGGATGCTGCTGCTGCTGCTGCAGCAGCAGCAGTTGAAGCAGCAGATACCAGACGCCCACCCGCAGCTACCGCCATGGTCAACCCTCCGTACCGTGGATGCTGCTGCTGCTGCTGCTGCTGCTGCTGCTGCAGCTACTGCTGCAGCTGCTGCTGCAGCTGAAAGGGGTTATGACTTCTAGCAAGAGAAGACGTCACCTGCTTGCAGAAATCCGCAGTACGAGTCCTGCTGCTGTTCTTTCGGAGGTGCTGTTGCTGCTGCTGCTGCTGCTGCTGCTGCTGCTTCTGCTGCAGTAGCCGAGGTGTGCATACACCTCAACTGCTCCTTATGCTGATACTGTTCTGCTAAATGTAGAAGAAATACATTTGCTAATATGGCTAAGGTCGATGCAGGGACTGGAGCCGCTGCAGCAGCAGCAGCTGCTGCTGCTGCTGCTGTGGTCCGAGCAGCAGCTGCAGCAGCAGCAGCAGCAGCAACAGCAGCGGTGGCAGTGTAGCGGCGCGCTGTGTTGCTGTTCGTTGAGGGTGTTGTCTTTATCTTCTTTTCGTTATTTTGTTGCAATTGCGGAATTTTATTTGGCTGTTAGTTTCTTTCGTTTATCATTTATACTCAGCAGCAGCAGCAGCAGCAGCAGCAGCAGCAGCAGCAGCAGCAGGGTGTTTGTTTGTATAGCCGACGACACCACAAATTGCGTTTGGCTTCTTTGTGTATATTATTATATTGTGTATTAAATCGACTTCTATTTGTATTATTAATATTAATATCTTTAATTAATTTATTTATTCTTCTTTCTTAAAATTAAACAGAAGGCTGGCTGTATATATCTTGAGCTGTGCATACACCCGAAGCACTCACTAGAACCACTCATTTTAATTCATTTCTTCAAACATATTTATTTATTTTATTTTATTTGTCTTCTCCTCGCCTTTTGATTTCCTTTTTCTTTTTTTCTTCTCTCTTTAGCAAAACTTCAAAACAATGACAGCCCCCAAGCGACTTATTAACTTCTCCGCAGGTATATACAACAAAAAAATGCATTTGCTGCTGCTGTTGCTGCTGCAGCTGCTGCTGCAGCTGCTGTTCTTGTCATTGTTGTTGTTCTTGCTGCATAGAATGCACAGTCGCACACACACTGGCGTCAATGGCTCAGCAGCAGCAGCAGCAGCAGCAACAACAGCAGCAGCAGCAGCAGCTTCAAATTCTTTCGATAATTCCAATTGCTGAGGTCTCCTCCTTTCTGTTTGAGCTGAGCGTTGTCTCTGTCTAAATGCATAAATATATATACCTATATATATATATACATATATATATATATATGTATATATATATATATATATACATGCATATATATATATATATATATA
>NW_013549855.1:8634-32288 GCF_000499425.1 Eimeria acervulina
GCTGCTGCAGGTCCCTGCCAGTTACCACTGAACGTAATGGAGGATGTGCAGCGCGAACTCGTCGATATCAATAACTGGGGAATCAGCGTCCTTGAAATGGTGTGCTGCTGCTGCTGCTGCTGCTGCTGCAACTGCTGCTGCTGCTGCTGCTGCTGCTGCTGCTACTGCTACTACTACTGCTGCTACTACTACTTCTGCTACTGTTACTGCTGCTGTTGCAATTTTTATTACTTCTGCTTCTGCTCCTGCTGATTCTGCTATTATTATTATTATTATTATTATTATTATTATTATTATTATCACTGCTGCTGCTACTACTACTCCTACTACTACTACTACTACTGCTGCTGCTGCTGCTGCTGCAGAGCCACCGGGGGTCTCACTTCAAGAAGGTGTTGGCTGAAGCAAGCGAAGAAGCGACTCGTCTTTTGGAGGTTCCGCCTTCGCATGCTTTGCTGTTTATGTCTGGAGGAGCAACAGCGCAGTTTGCTGCAGAGGCTCTCAACTTATTAACCCCAGAAACCCCAAATGCAGACTACGCTATCACAGGGTAAACCCTAAACCCTAAACCCTAAACCCTAAATCCTATACCCTCCTCCACTTCCGGTTCTAGCGCATGCCGACGATCTAGGGTTTAGGGTTTAGGGTTTAGGGTTTAGGGTTTCCGTTTTAGGATTTTAGGGCTGAGGAGATAGGATTCAAGGTTTTGACTCTAGACCGCAGGCTTTAGGGTTTAGGGTTTAGGGTTTAGGGTTTATGGTTTAGAGTTTAGGGTTTAGGGTTTAGGGTTTAGGGTTTAGGGTTTGCGAGCAGGTACTGGAGTAAGTACGCTATGAAAGAAGGCCAAATGTTTGGACAGATGAAAGCAGTGACCGACTCCTCTTCAAACAATTTCTGCAAAATCGAACCCGTTGAACTCTGGGATATCAGCAAAAAAGTAACGCTGAGGGTTTAGGGTTTAGGGTTTAGGGTTTAGGGTTTAGGGTTTAGGGTTTGGGGTTTAGGGTTTAGGGGTTAGGGTTTAGAGTTTAGCGGGTGGCGTTAGAGGTTAGGGTTTAGGCGGTGTGGTTAGGGGTTAGGGGCCAGGGTTTGGGGTTAGGGTTTAAAGGTTAGGGGTTTGGGTTTAGGCTTTAGGGGTTAGGGGTTTGGGTTTAGGGTTTAGGGTTTAGGGTTTGGGGTTTAGGGTTTAGGGTGTGTGTTTGGAGTCACAGCTGAACGGCGGTTGGGAGCAACGCTGAAACCCTAAACCCTAAACCCTAAACCCTAAACTGTTTTGTTATCTGTATATAAAAGTGCATTGACAGCAAAATAAGCGCAGCAAGCTGAGTACAACAAAGAAGAGTTAAATGGAAATAACAAACTAACGAGCAGAAAAACAAAGAAAACATGACAAACAATATATTTGTTATATGTATATATATATATATAAACAATATATTTGTTATATATATATATATATATAACAAATATATTATTTGTCATGTTTTATTTGTTTTTCTATGTATATATATATATACATACATAAATATATAAATATATAAATATATAAATATATATATATATACAGAACAACACCAATAATATTTTAAAGTTTTGTTTATGCAGGCAGCGTACATTCACTACTGCGACAACGAGACAATTCACGGCGTCGAATATCCCTATGCGCCTTCTTTCGCTGAACTGTCGCCTAAAACTGCGGTTGTCGTTGACTGCGCGTCGAACATCGCAACAAAACCCATCGACTGGGGACTTGTAGACCTCGCCTATGGTTTGCCTTACTATATATATAATATATATAATATATAATATATATATATATATGTGAATATATATAAATATATATATATATATGTATTTATATTTATTTGTTTATTTGTTTGTTTATTTGTTTGTTTATTTGTGTATGGATAATACTAGTCTATTAAGTAAGTATGCATATGCATATATATATATATATATGTATATATATATAATATATATATGTATATATATATATGTATATTATATATATATTATATATATATCCGATATAATATGACAATATATTGCTTAAGTGCAATGGACATCATAATATAATATAATGTTTTGCTGTGCTGCTCGCGAGTGTGCTGCTGCTGTTGATGCTGCTGCTATCGTTGATGCTTCTGCTGGTGAACGGCATTGAGGTAACCGCCTTTGCATTCATTAACAGCAGCAGCAGCAGCAGCAGCAGCAGCAGAGGGGTCTTCTGTTGTGTGGGGTGTCTGCTCAGCTGGAGCGCAGAAAAACATCGGCATAGCCGGCGTCACCATAGTGGTTGTGAATCGAAGCATATTGAGTGAGGGCTTAGGGTTTAGGGTTTAGGGTTTAGGGTTTAGGGTTTAGGGTTTAGGGTTTAGGGTTTAGGCGCGTCGGGGTGTACACACAGGTAGCGTTCAACTGAGGCAGCAACCACGCACCCCTCCAGCAGCAAGTTGGCTAGCAGCTAGTTAGCTAGCTAGCTAGATAGCTAGCCAGCTAGTAAGCTAGCTACCTGGCTAGCTAGATAGCTAGATAGCTGAGCAGTTGGCTAGTTCAGTGGCTAGCTGACTAAGCAGGTAGCTAGCTAGCTAGACAGCTAGCTATAGAAGTTGAGTCAGCCAGCCTGCTGAGCATCCATCTGTTTCGGTAGTTGGTGGCTAGCTAGCTAGGCTAGCTAGCTAGCCAACTAGCCAGCTAGCTAGCCAACTCTTCAGCTAGCTAGCCATCTATTCAGCTAGCTAGCCAGCTCTTCAGCTAGTCATCTAGCTAGCCAATTAGCCAGCTAGGAACCCAACTAGCCAGCTAGCTATAAAGCTATCCAGGTACCCATCTACCTATCCAGTCAACTAGCTAGCTAGCTAGCTAGCTAGCCAGATAAGCAGATGGATAGGTAGCAAAGGATTAATGTGCATTTATATACGCTTGATGCATGCTTGCAGAGGAGAGCCCTTGGCTTGCATGCCCTTCGGTGTTGAACTACTCGAAGACTTTGGCGGCGTCGAGCTGCTTAAATACTCCACCCGCATTTAATATATTTGTTGCTGGTAAAGTGATGCAGCACTTAAGAAGAGAGGGCGATTTAAACTACTGGGATACGCAGTGCTGCACTAAGAGCCTTGCGGTGTATAGGCAGTGCGATAATAGTAATGGTTTCTATAATGCACCCGTCGAAGAAACGTTCCGCTCGAGGGTCTCTGTACGCTTTCTTATCACCAAACATTTGCATGAAATTCAACAAGAATATGATGATGCATGCGCATGCACCAGCAGCAGCAGCAGCAGCAGCAGCAGCAGCAGCAGCAGCAGCAAAAGGAATGACGAAGAAACACGAAAAGAATCCAAAGCAAAACACCAGCACAATGAAGTCGCCGCTCATCAACAACAAAAAATAAAGGAGGCCTTACAAGAAGCAAAAGACAAAGACAAACAACTCACAGACATCTTCTTGGAAAAAGCAGAAAAAAATAATATGATATGCCTTGTAAACCCTAAACCCTAAACCCTAAACCCTAAACCCTAAACCCTAAACCCTAATCCCCAGACCCTAAGCCCTAAACCCTAAACCCTAAACCCTAAACGCTAAACCCTAAACCCTAAACCATAGAACACAGGGAAGTGGCGCGATTCACATAGAAAACAACAATAAGCCCTAAACCCTTAACCTTAACAACATTGTCTGCCCAGTACAGCAAAGATAAACCCTAAACCCTAAATCCTAAACCCTAGACCTTAAACTGTAAGCATCCTTCCTATCTACGCTAAACGCTAAGCCTAAAACCCTAACTAGACTCCTCCCCCTAAACCCTAAACCCTAAACCCTAATTTGCGTTTCTGTACAGAACGGGCATCGCTCTCTCGGCGGCTTGCGAGCCTCTTTGTACTGTGGGGTGACTATGGAGCATGTGGAGCATTTGCTGCACTTCATGCAGGTAAAACCCTAAACCCTAAACCCTAAACCCTAAACCCTAGACAGGCTTTGCCCAAAGAGGCGAGCAGATATATTGCGGCAGACGCGCCAACATGAATGTAAGAGGGTTTATAATGATTTAGGGTTGAGGGTTTTGGGTTGGTGTTCAGGAGTTCCAAGAAGAATACGACGTCAATTGATTGAGGTGTATGTACACCGCAGCTGCAGCAGCAGCAGCAGCTGCAGCAGCAGCAGCTGCTGCTGCTGCTTACCAACCCTAACTGCATGAATTCATGCAACGCCACCCTATAACCCTAAAACGAAGAACAAAAACTCCCTCTAAAATGCGTCTGTTTGTCGGCAAACCTGGCATCGGGCTGCGGTGTACATACACCTCAATACTTGCTGCAGTGTACACATACACCTGAGCAGCTGTCGGGGTGTACGTACACCCGAAATGGGGTGCACAAGTCCGTACACCTGAAAAGGCAGATGTTCCTCAACCAACTCTTGCTGCAGCAGCTGCTGTTCATGCTGCTGCTGCTACCGCTGCCGTTGTTGTTGCTGCAGCTGCTGCTGCTGCTGCTGCTGCTGCCAGGAAAGATGAAGAAACGAAGTGGAGAGCTGTAGCTGCTTCTCCTTAACGGCACCCTAAAGAGAAAAATCGTCTCCTCTGCGCAGCAGCTGCTCTTTCTGCTTCCTTCTGCTGCTGCTGCTTCCTTCTGTTGCTGCTGCTGTTGCTGCTGCTGTTGCTGCTGCTGCTGTTCCATGTGTCTGCGGCACCCGCACCCGCAGCACCCACTAGTTATGTGGGATTTTGCTGCAGCAGCTTCCTTCACCTGGCCTGCGTCTTTCTCAGCTTTGCTGCTCCTGCAGCAGCAGCAGCTGCTGTTGCAGCTGCTGCTGCTGGGCAGGGTAAGTGTATGGGTTGCATCAGAGCGGCTTTCCCGCTGCTACTGCTGCCATTTCTGCTGCAGCAGCAGCTGCTGCTGCCGCTTCTTCTTGTGTTGCTGCTACGGTTTGGTAGTCATTGCGCTGCCCTCTCGCTGGAGGTGTATGCTCAGCAGCAGAAACAATATCTTGTAAGAACGGCGAGTCTGAAGACCCGCGTTTGAGCTGCCGCAGCTGTCCCTCCATCGCCCCCTGCACTGACAATGCCAGCAGCAGCAGCTCAGGGTTGTCCTGCAAGTCTTTTGCTAGCTGCTTCATTGTGTTTGCGGTTGTCGCAGCAACAGCTGCTCCTATTTGCTGTTCTGGTGTGGGTTCGTTCTGTTCGTCTTCATCATCTTCCTCTCCCTGCTGCTGCTGCTGCTGCTGCTGCTGCTCCTGCTGCTGCTCCTGCTGGTCCTGTACCAGCTTCTGCGCAAGCATATCTATAGACTGAGGTGTGATGAGGGGGCTGCTGCTGCTCTGCTCTGCATCAAATATCTGCTCTGCGATTGCTTCAGCCATTTGCTGCTGCTGCTGTTCACTGAGGCTTGCTGCTGCTGAGACTAGCTGAATCGCCTGCTGCAGCATATCTTTATCTGCAGCAGCAACAGCAGCAGCAGCCTCACTTCCGGGTGGAGCGAAATGCTGCAGCAGCTGGACCAGCAAATCCGGATCCAATTCTGCTGTTTGCTGCTGCTGCTGCCCCGGCTGTATAGGCAGCTGCAGCAGCTTCTTTGATAGTTTCCACGCATTGTATATCTCTCTGGCCATTAGCAAGAACCCCACAATAGACAAAACGCTGCTGCTAATAAACGCAGCCTTTAATACTTGCTGCAGCACAGCAGGTAAACCTACCAAGAGACCAACCAGCAGCAGCAAACCTGAAACAAGAGCAGCAGCAAGCCCTGCTGCTGCACGCCTCCTGCCCCGAGAGAAGAATCCCGGGTTCAGCAGCAAATCCATCTGCTGCTGCTGCTGCTGCTTCCATCTAGAGACACTATCAACAAATATCTCCCCAACGCCAGATAGCAGCAAAACAAGAGATATCAGAGCACCAACACCTGTCTTTCCTAGGCCTTTGACTTTGTTCTTATCAGCAGCAGCAGCAGCACCTTCGCCTCCCTCTGCAGGAGGTGCTTCGGCCCCCTCCTCCCCTTGCTGCTGCTCATGCTGTTGCTGCTGATCGTTCCCCCGCTGCATCAGATAAATTATAAAAGCCAGCGAAAACCCCACAGCACCCAACAGAGCTGTACGTACACCGCGTCGCCGCCAACCCGATTTAGGAGAGGCCTCAGGAAACAAGCTAAATATTAAACTCTGAGGAAATGCATCAGCAGCAGCAGAGCCGCCTCCCTGTCTCTCTAACTCCACTGAAAGCGGTTCATCCATTGCTGGAGCAGCAGCAGCAGCTGCTGCTGCTGCTTCTGCTGCTGCTGCTGCTGCTGCTGCGGGTCGGGATCCCAATGCTGCTGCTTCTGGTGCTGCTGGCGGCTCTGCCAAGGCAACACCCACCTCGTACATGTCGTCTTCTGCTGCTGCTGCTGCTGCTGCTGCTGATCCTGCAGCAGCAGGCACAGTGCCCAACTCATGCGAGACGGTGAGAAACAGCAGCAACACCGCCGCCATCAGGCAGCGGATGCAGAGGAAACGAATAGCCATTGTGGCTCCTGGTGTTGTTGCTGCTGCTGCTGCTGCAGGTCGAGAGAAAGCAAATAATAAAGTTGTTGGATTCTTCCCTCTCAGCTTCGATGTCACGTCTGCCTACCGAGCGATCTGGTGTACGTACACCTGGAGAAAAGGAGGCGTTCTGCTGCTTGTTGCAGCTCCTACAGGAGAATTGACTCTAACTGCAATGATAAAAAGCAGAAGAAGCAACAGAAGCTAAGAAGAGAAAAAAGAAGGAAACGCCCAGTAGCAGCAGCAGCAGCAGCTGCTGCTGCTGCTGCTGTTGCTGCTGTTCGAGCTGAGCGCCGCACGGACGCGCCTCGGTTTGCTGCTGCAGAGAGCACAAAAAGATGAAAATATTAAAAACAAACCTACTTCAATTAGAACAACAGACTTTAATGTTTATTTACAGCAACAACCTCCCCGAAACTGTAGCAACACCAGCCCCGCGGGACGACGCAGCAGCAGCAGTAGCAGCAGCAGCAGCATCGCTCGCGCTTCTAGGCGCCGCACCGGGCTTTCTTTAGTTTTCTTTGTTATATTCAATGAATTGTTTGTTAGTTATTTAATTAAATTAATTTATTATCATTACTATTATCGTTGTCATTGATATTATTAATATTATTATTATTACTTCTTTGTTTATAAACGCCTTCCGCTCTTAATGCAGCGTTTTTCTGTCGGTTGTTCGTTGTATTGCACAACGAACGCAAAAGTATATCAATATTAAAGTTTTATTTTTAAAGGTTATACATAATGCATATAACAGAGAGTAAATATAATTAAAGGGCTTATGGACGGGACATAATATTATATATTATATATATTATGTATACTATACATATACAACATATATATATATATATATATATATACATATAAATATTGTTTATGCATCTAACATATTCACTCATACACCTTTCTGCTTTATTTACTTATTTACTTCATACACCGTTCTACTTTATTTACTTATTTACTTCAACAGAAAAACGTTTACTAATGGCTGCTGCCCTTGCTTCTGCTGCTGCTGCTACTGCTGCCCTTGCTTCTGCTGCTGTTGCTGCTGCTGCCTATGCTGTTCTGGGCACCTCCATCAGCAGGTGCCCCATACTGCTCCTGCTGTTGTTGTAGCAGCAGCTGCTGCTGTTGTAGCAGCAGCTGCTGCTGTTGCTGCAGCAGCTGCTGCCGCTGTTGCTGTTAATGCATCAACAACCAAGCGAACAAAGAGTAAGAAAAAGGGGGTTTAAAAGAGCAGTACTGCAGTTGGAGAGGCAGAGAGGAGACAGAGAAATGCAGCAGCTAGCTAGCTAGCTAGCCAGCTAGCTGACTACCCCTGGCTCGTGGTGAAGCAAAAGCAGGAACACACACCTTCCTCAGCAGCAATAAACATCAGATGCATGCAGATAGACTGAAAAGTACACAAAAAGAAATCAACTCGCACCCCCCTTGCTGTAGCTGCCGCTGCTGCGCGCATTTGCTGCTGCAGACAGCAAAAGACGCAAGAAACAGAGAATGGAAGGGCTCCTTTAAACCCTCAGAAGTTTGTCTCCCTATACACCCCACGAACTCCGTTATGGGAGCTGCCTATACACCCCGCGCGAGGAGCGTCGGGTGTATAGGCAGCTCTACTCGGGCTTGCTGCTTGCTGCTTGTTGCTGCAGTTTGTTGCTTCTCCCCGTTCGCTTTGTTAGAGGCAGCAGAACTCACCCCACAAACAAATGCACAAAGAGACAGACACCTCAGGAGGCAAAACAAACGAAACCCTCCTCCGCTCAACATCAGCAAAACTGCAAACACAAATTACTATAAAGAGCTGCCGGGCGTACAGAGACACAACAGCAACTCCAACTAACGCTCCCTCAGGTGTATGTACACCCCATATACTCAGGTGTATGTACACCTCAAACGCTGAGCTGTATGTACACCCCATATACTCGGGTGTATGTACACCTCATACACTCAAGTGTACGTACATCTCATACGTTGGGGTGCATGCACACCCCACAAACTCAGGTGTATGTACACTTCATACGCTGAGGTGGATGTACACCCCACAAACTCAGGTGTATGTACACTTCACAACACTCGGGTGTACGTACACCTTAAACGCCGACGTGGATGTACACTCCATATACTCACTCAGGTGCATGCACACCTCATACAAGGAGGTGTACGTACACTGCACATACAAAGAGGTGTATGTACACCTGATATAGAGAGGTGTTATGTACACCGCAGATCCACAGGTATATGTGTGCATACACTGCACAACACACAGAGTTGAGCATACATCTCGCAAACAGAGGTGAATGTACACCGCACGTACAGAGGTGAATGTACACCGCAGACGCCGGCCCCAGCGGCTCCCTTGCTGAGGTGTACATACACCCCAAGGAGGCGCGGAGTACTCCCCACACAACTCTGCGTCCATCAGCAAACGAAGGAAAACAAACTCTAACCCCCAACCTCAATGTAAGCCAACACCTCAACAAACACGCCGCACCCAGCAGCTGCAGCTGCAGCAAATGCTGCAGCAGCAGCTGCTGCTGCTGCTGTTGCTGTTCCTGCAGCACGCCAGCGGTTGTTGCTGCGGGTTGCTACAGCAACAGCAGCAGGAGTAGCTGCAGCATCATTAGGCGGTATTTGTTTTAAGTGGGGTGTATGCGTCTGTTTAGGGTAAAGGGGTGGTGCTTGCAGGCGTTTGCATGCAATACTTGTTGCTGCTGCAGCTGTGCTGCTGCAGCTGTCCCTGTCTCTGCAAGAAGTTGTTTGCTGCTATGTCTCCTCTTCTGGTGTATCTCCACCTTGGTGGGGTGTGGGGCTGTAGAAAGGCCAGCTGTCTCTGTCTGGCTGTCCTAGCAGCAAACCCCAGCCCTCAGGAGAGACTTCTGCTGCTGTGTCTGCTGCTGCTAATGCTGCTGTGTCTGCTGCTGCTCCTCTTTCTTGGGCGCCTCGCCCTGTCTCTGCCGCTCTTTCTGCTGCAGTTTCTGCTGCAGTTTCTGCTGCTGTCTCTGCTGCACTTGTGTCTCCCAGTGTCTCTGTAGGGGCCCCACGAAATATCCTCCCCAGTCGTATCATATACGATTGCTGCTCTTTGGCGTTTAAAGGCAACACATCTTCAGGTGTAGAGACACCGGAGACACTCTCCCAGTCAATCTCCCCCTCCTTTGCCTCCATACCCTTGCGCTCAACCTGCTGCTGCTGCTGCTGCTCGTGTTCTGCAGGCACACCCTGCTCCTGCGGCTCCCCTGAGGCATCTGCTGCGCCCTCACCTTCTGCTGCTGCTGCAGTGTCGCCTGCTGCAGCAGCAGCTCCAGAGCTCCCTGGGCTACCTTCTCCAACGGGGTGAAGAAGGTCTGCTGCTGCTGCAGCAGAGTCACCTGCTTCTGCTACTTCATACTCCTCGAAGCCAAACGCCTGATCTCCCTCCTGCTGCAGCAGCTGCTGCTGCTTCTTTGCTGCTCTCCTAGAGATAAACCGCCTTAAAAGCAGCAGAAGACCCACAACTGCCAAGACAGCTGGGAACACCCTAAGCTCCCGCTGCTGCAGCAGCTTCTGTCCCTGGCTTGCTGCAGTTATGCTGCTGCTGCTGCTGCCGCCGCCGCTGCTGCTGCTGCTGCTGCTGGCAAAGACGAGAGCAGCAGCAGCTGCAGCAGCCAGCAGCACCTGAAGAAAACCACTCAATGCCCTGGGGCCTTCTGAAGCTGCGCGCCTCTGACTAAAGGAAATCAGCACTTCCACCAACCCCGACAGAACAAGTGCTGCAGCAGCAGCAGCAACAACACCTGCTAAACCAGCAGCAGCAGGTGTTTGCGAAGGCTCGTCACGCTGCGTTAGCTGCTGCTCGTCTTTGTCTTGACTGCCTTCTTCACTTCTTTGTCTACGCTTCCGTCCAGCTGCAAGAGCAGCAATGAGAACAAGAAGGCCGATACCCGCTGTCTTTACCCCTCGAACCTTTCCTGTAGCAGCAGCAGGAAAGCCGCTGTCAACAGCAGCAGCAGCAGCAGCAGAAAAGCGAGACGGCTCTACATCGATAGGCAAGTCAACATGTGTGTGGGGGAGCGATTCAAGAAAGCCTCCGTCTTCTGCTGCTGGTGGTGATACTGCTGCTTCTGCTGCTGCTGCTTCTGCTGCTGCTGCTTCGGATGCTGCTGCCACAAAAGCCTGCAGCTCTCCTCCTGCATTACCGCCATAAGGAGAGCTCCAGCTAGCTTTTGCCGCCCCCGCAACAAGGGCAAGAGTACAGATAACCCCCGCAGCCTCCCGCATCCTCGGGTCCCGCAGCTAGCTGAACAGCTAGCTCAGCTAGCCACTCAGCTAGCCCAGCTAGCTGGGCAGCTAGCTGCACCCCTTGCAGCAGAAAGCAGCAAACCTGCTGCTGCAGTGCTCTTGCCTTACAGCTTTATATAGACGATGCTAGAGAGGCGGCGCCGCGCCGCTGCAGAGGGAAGAGAGAGAAACCTTCTGAGGTTGGATCAGACTAAGGAAAAATAAACTAAAATAAACATAATTATATATAAGAGAAAATATCGTTTTCCCTCGAAGCCTGAGTGAAGTCTGCACCGGGGCAGCAGCAGGGAGCAGCAGGCGGCTGTAAGACGCAGCAGCAGCAGCAGCAGCAGCAGAGGAGCAACAACCGCTGGAATTGCTTTTTTTTGTGTTTTTTCCTTAAAATAAACTAAATATTAATACAATACATCAACAGAACAATCAACAAATATGAAAGAGGCACAGCGACATTGAAATACTCTGCTCGGGTCTCGGTTTTGCATGCATAGTACGAGACGCCTCGGGGCTTTGTGTAAGGCCTGTACAAGACAGAGCAGAGGTGATGTTGTCTAGTTTTTTCTTTTTTTTGTTCTCATTTTCTTCTTCTCTTATTTAGAGCATTTTGTGAGGCTATCATTACCTTCTCGTTGCTGCGATCTTGGCCGCTGTCTTCTCCATTGTACTTCCCCCGCCCCCTCCTTCTGCAGCTTAATCTATCTGCAGTTTGTACATATACTCCTACCTGCATGCAGGCTGCTTACTAAGGGCGAAGTAAACATATAACAACTGTGTACAGTGCTCGCGCATGCAGCAATGGCGGCTTAGCCGAGGCTGGATGAGGGGTTGCTGTACAGTGAGTGTTTTTTGTGTAACTAGTACGGGTATCTCTCTACCCGAGTGCAGGCTGGCTAATGAGTTCTAATTAACTGATTAAGAACAGTCTACAGTACTATCTCAATTAAAAAAGGCTAGTGGTTTTGCATACACTTGGGGCTATCCTGCAGTATTAGCTGCACCAATACGTGTAGCATCGTATAGCAAGCAGCAACACGTCCTTTGGTGGCTGTTCTGAAGATGCTGAGGTGTATGGACAAAGGTTTAGCTGTTCTTTAGGCCCCCTATGTTTAATCTTTTAACTCTGCTGCAACTCACCTCGAGTGAAGGGCCCTTCTTGTTGTTGTTAGCATCTCTTGTTTATAGAAGATGCGAGCAGCAAACTCAACATGTACGGCAGCCTAGAGGCCTGCTGCACAGCATATAAAGTCCTATTATATTAAAAGATTTTTAAAAAATATTACATAAAAAAGTAATTTAATTGGAAGAGAAAAAGAAATTAACAATTGCTTATAATTGAGGACCCGAATCCGGATGGAGTTTAGCTTAGAAGCAGTTTTCCTTTAAAAACGAGCGTAGCCCTTATTTAAAGTTAAAATAAGGGCTACGCTCGTTTTTAAAATTCGATTATATATTTTTAAAGATATATTCGATGATATCTCTTTTAAAATATATCATCGAATTTTTAGTAAAAAATGCTAAAATTATTGAGAAAAATGTATGTTATATATATTATACCCATAGTAATAGTAGTAGCATACCTTATTTGGAAATAGGGTAAACGCAAGAACATCATATAATACTCTTTTAAAATTTGCATGCACTTATGCGTCTTTGTCTTCCTCTTTTGCAAATCAGTGATGCAGAACATCTTCCGTACGGTGAAGAAATAACAATACTGTGGGTAGCTTCTTCGCTTAAGCAGCTCTTCAGCTGATATGTTGTGCTTGAAGTAATAAAAAGACATGCAAAGGAAAAATAAGGAGATAAGGAACACTATAAGTTCTGCCTTAGAGGCGTTTAGTTATAACCTGACACAGGATAGCTAGTTTTTTTAGTTAGCCGCATAAAATAAGTATCTGGAGCAACTATCCTTCTAGAAGTAATTAATTACTTAAGTAGTAATTAAGTAATTGACAACTCAATCGAAAGTAATTAATTAATTAAGTAATTAGTTACTGTCAAAGTATCAAATTTACCCATAGGGTAAAACCAAACTGTCTAAAGACGGTTTCCTTTTACAGGAAAAAACAACTGATAAATGATGCCTCTGCCTTTGCCGACTGTCTAGAGATGTGATGGGCATCGTTGTAAAGAAGGCTCTGAAGGAGTTTCTTCTTTATCTTGAGTTGTTCAAGATAATCTGTCGATACTGTCGATACTGCATTTGTTTCTCCACCTATTGGCTTCCTCCCCTGAAGAGGGCAGATCACGGTACCCCTCATGGAGAAGAGGGTTTAAAAGAATATATAGAATTTATCATTTGTGCTTCAAAGCAACTTCATTACAATTCATGTGCTCTATAAGCAGCCGAGCTGCCGGAGTGGGTGAGATGCGTTGCTATTGCCTTCTTCTATGAAACATGCAGCGCCACCCACTGAAAAAGACTCTGAAGGTCTAGAGAAGAACTATCTTGAGCGACAACAGAGTCAAAATAATAAAAAGGGAAGAGTTTCTAAAACTCCTCCCATATGCCCGCCAGACATTCCAGGCATCTTCTACATAGCAGCTCAAAGATATGTGAATAATGCGGAGAGTGTTTACCCCGTTTAGTGCTGCACCAAACCTCTAAGTAATCGCTGCTGCAAGGCAATTCCGCATGATATTATAGAAAAGAAAATACTATATGTATGCCGCCGCGTTGTAGACTGCGGATGAACGCTAGCCTGGCCCTCTGTAGCCACCCAGCATTCAAAGAGAAGAGCGCGCACTCACTTGAGATAGAACATGCTACAATGGCTACACACCTCATGCTTTAAAGCGATGAGACTAAAGGTTTGAAGGAACTGCAGGGAATATGGAAGGCAACGAGACTGAGAGGCAGGGAGATATACAATGCAAAACAATACAGTGAGTGTCACTATGACAACAGCACTGAGATGTACGCATAAAAATATATATATATATATATATCGTGATTACCGATACTGCCTACAAACACAGAGCACACAACAACTGAAATCCAGGCGAACACCGAAGAGAAAAAAAGCCTTGAGATGCATACGTCGAATGCACATACCGATATCATGTACAAAGCAAGCGTTCCAGTGAGTTTGTTGTTGCCGTTACGTCTGGTTGGTATTGCGATCTCACTTCCCTTCATTACTTAGAGCAGAGCAAAGCCCATTCTGCTTGCCCCTCACTTGCGTGCTTACTCCCCCCTTCATATGCCATTTATTCATTAAGCGAAAGTTTGAAGCAAAAGAACTTAGCTTCCGTTCCACTTTCGGCTAAGCCCTGGCCAAATACGAATGCCGAACGTCGGCGGTTTCACGCAGGCAGCTTTTCTTTGTGCGTGTCGTGCAGCTTGGCTCAACTGTGCCCATCTCTCCGGGAAGTGGAGATCCTGAATAACTTCCTTAACCACTTCTTCCAGCGGTTTGTTTAAAGGCTCCCTATGCGGAATGCGCTGAACAGTGACTGCTTTCTGCATGTCTGTGCAGTTAGCACACCGATACGCTTCCCTTTAACTTTGCACCCACAGTTTACGTACGGCAGTGTGATTGGTTGAGCACTAAGATAGCAGCTTTACATTGAGTTCACACAGAATTCACAGACGCCATCGTGATAGAAAGGAATCCGAGCAGGGCAGAAGCCGCAAGAAGTGCAACTGTCTTCTGTCTGAAGCTTTACAGCCCGTGTTTGCGGCTATGGATGCACGTCTATCGCTCCACTTGCTCAACGTTTTTGCGGTGCCTCTACGAGGCAGCTAGCCACCAGCGTGGCTACCCAGTTGGAAGGCCTTAAACCCCGCTTCTCCCTGGCTTTGCCACATTAATGCAGCTTTTCAAGTACCGGTATGTTAAGCCATGCTTCATTAAGTGCCTGCTTAAGGCCCCTCCGACGTTTTCTTTGAAAGCCTCGAAGAAGGTTTCGTGGAGTCCAGTTGGGGCGAATATCTGAGTCGTTCACTAAAACTTTCATTACAGAAAACGGCCAGTCAAAATGGTACTGAGCTGGCCGGTCGATATGCAGGCGCATTTTGCATCCCATAGGCAAATGCGTCAAAGTGGTTTCCACCGACTACACGGTGTTGGTCTGCACAGGCGTTGAGGCACGAATACAACGTAGAATTGGCTGCTTTGCAACTTAGCTACGGTGTTGCTGATCTCAAGCTATTCAGTAATTGATGGTGAGATTCAATGGTATAGCAATTATTGCTGTGTGCACGTCATTTTCTGAGACGAAAAGGTAAAACAACGAGAATAAAGTTAGCACGCAAGTGTTGACATTTGTTGCAGTTCCCTGGAACAAGATATCACCAAGTGTTTTTTGTCTACTGTATCACCACTTGGCGTGTGTTGAAGAGCAAAATGCCCTCTTCTTGGCTGTTCCCGGGCTGCTTAAGCTTGACATCAAAACAACACACAAACAGAGCCTCAGAGCTCTTCGCATCAGCACGACGCGACTGCAATTCTTCCAGCGCCTGCCATTCCCAGGGAGGAGCAGCGGGGGAAGCATCGAAAGAAAGAAATAAGCATGTGTTTGTAGGTTCCCCCAAAGCGAGTGGCTCCTTGCACACATGCAAGAGCAGCGGTCTCCGCTTTTCACGCAGGGGGGATACTAGGTACTATATTTCAACCCAATATCCTTTGTAGTCTAAACATCAAACACTTCAAAAGAGCCTCATACCAGAACTAATCCAGAACTAATGATTTTTTCACTACATCTTGATACACTACCTTTTGTAATTTAACAGAACACAAACATCTAGAGCAGCTCATACTTCCGTCGGCGCAATCGCAAACATTCAAGAATGATGGCTCTTTTTCTAATATATTTTGCTCTACCGTCTTCCGTAGCAGTGCAGACATAGAGCAATTGATGCGCATGGTACCAACCACAAGCAATTGTCATTATAGCAAGCTCAGCCTAGGAAACAGGGAGCAAACCATCTCGTGTAAAGAAGATCAATGCGATCATCCAGAATCTGGAAGGCAACAGCCACATACTCCTAGCGGGTGAAGTCTCCCATTACCTTTTTGCCTTTTGAGCACCTTCTTCATGCGATGAGTGCCCCTAGTTAATTTCTCCATGTTCCCCTCCCCCGCCTGTAGAGTTTCGTTTCAGTTTGGAGACGAACAAAACCCATGCATGAGAGCCCCCCAAAGATATGCTTTCCACTCCCCCAACCTGCTGCAAATGCGTGCCCTCCTTCACACGTCGATTAACAAGAAAACTGGCCGAACCCCCCTCAGATGGGGGCTTCGAGGGTGGACAGATTACTATACTTGGTACGGGCTGTAGCGGATTTAGCTGCTGCACCACTTCTGCAGCATTAGCGGCGAGAGTCGCTACTACAGTCGGCCCCCGTCTAGGGTAAATGTGCTCGGTTCCGCTGTTGATCCGGCGCCCCACCAAAGCGTGCTGCAAGTTCTTCAAATCCTGCATCTATTGCTTCCTGACTTGGCTGACCAGGACCGTTGTTGGGCATAAAATCCTCAAACGACTCGTGGCCTATTTGTGTTTCGCTTTGTCCCCATGCGCTGAGGTCGAGCGCTTCTCCGTAGCTGCCTAGAGGACCCGCCGGGTATGCTGTTTCTGAAAGCGAAGGATATCCCTCCGGACCCCAGTGCGAGGCGCTCCCACGCTGCGAGGCGAATGTCTGCAACGGCGCCGTCAAAGGCGCCGCCACCCCGCCCTCTGCTCCCCCAAAGAGTTTTTCAAGTTGCGCGAATGCGTCATCTATTGTTTCCTGATTTGGCTGGTCGCCTTCTTCACTTGGCGAGGGGCTTGCGTCGGGTGTCTCGTGGCCTATTTGTGTTTCGCTTTGTCCCCATGCGCTGAGGTCGAGCGCTTCTCCGTAGCTGCCTAGAAGAACCGCCGGGTATGCTGTTGCTGAAGGCGAAAGAAATTCCTCCGGTTGAAGGGAAGAAGGGGGCGAAGGCCGCGAGCCCGGTGCCCCTCCCAGAAGAAGCGACAACCATTGCAAAATGGCCTCCCCTACACGTCCTTCCTTGCCTGCAGATGGAGGAAAGCCTTCATCTGCCCATTTGGTCTGCAACGGCCAGGCTCCCGCGGCCCCGAAAGGGGAGGGGAAAGAGTATAAATCTGTATGCCCCTGGTCGGATGAGGGAGAAGGATCCCGAAGCCATGATGAGCCAGAAGAGCTCTCAGCGACATTGGGTGGCAAGGCGAATGCTGCAGGCGAGGCATATGAGACTGCAGAGGGGGGGGAGGCTTTAGGCGGTCTCGTTGAAGACGGCAGAGCAGCAGAAGCGGTGGAAGGCTCTTGAACAGGAGGAACTGGCGCCGAGGCATGAGGCGCAACAGCAGTAGCGGCAGAAGCACCCTCTTCGACGGAACTAGGCGGAGGTCTTGGTAAGGTGTCAGTAGACGGTAAAGGGCTGGATGATCTCCCACCAGACGTGGTACCGCTGGCCTTGAGCATCCACCTGGGTTGCGGTGCAGCTTCTGCTCCAGTGTCATCGGACACTGAAGAGGAGCGTGTACTTCCTGCCGCAGCGGTCGGCAAGCGCTGTGGAGGTGCAGTTGAAGCAGCAGTGGGAGACACTGAGCTGGGGCCAGACGGGGGCTGCAAAGGCCCTTGCTTCCTCTTAGGAGCCGTAGCACAAGCAGTATCAATAGTCTCGCTGTTGGACGCGGAGACGGGTACGGATCCCGTAGCGCTGTCACTCGCTCTTGAGTCTTGGCAAGGAACCCTTAGCACCCCTGGAGGGAGCGGAGCATGGCTTGGGTCCTCCGAAGGAGACACCTTGTCTTCGTCGGAATTCCCGACAGAGGAGGAGACGGTTGGCTGCTGTACCTGGACATCGTCTGGGGGAGTAGCCTCTGTACTCTCTGCGGCACTCGCTCTCAACCCCAGAGGAGTGCCCCGCAGGGCTGCTAATAATTCGCTGTGGCTCTTGAGGCGACATCGGGACAGCCTACTATAAAATGGAGCGTCAAAGGCCCCCTGGCGGTCGCTCTTAATCATATTCCTTAGCCAGCCACTGATGCACATATCCGTAAAAATCTGTTCCCTGCGTTTGTTCGCGGTTTTTTCGATAGCTCTAAGTGCCTCAGAAACGCTAGCGGCTGCAGCGGCCTCAGCAGCTGCAGCGGCCTCAGCGGCCTCAGCAGCTGCGGCAGCCTCAGCAGCTGCAGTGGCTTCAGCTGCTGCAGCAGCTGCAGCGGCTTCAGCTGCTGCAGCGGCCTCAGCAGCTGCAGCGGTTTCAGCAGCTGCAGCGGCTTCAGCAGCTGCAGCAGCTTCAGCGGCTTCAGCAGCTGCAGCGGCTTCAACAGCTGCAGCGGCTTCAGCAGCTGCAACGGCTTCAGCAGCTGCGGCAGCTTCAGCAGCTGCAGCGGCTTCAGCGGCTTCAGCAGCTGCAGTGGCTTCAGCAGCTGCAGCGGCTTCAGCAGCTCTAGCGGCTTCAGCAGCTGCGGCAACAGCATCTTTGTGTAATTGCATACTCTCCTTCAGCCACCCGAACCCTAAAGCGAGTTGTCGACAGAGCTCCTCCTGCAACTCCAACAGAGACATGACCTTCAAGGGCCGATCCATGTCCTCGAGGACCTCTGGACTGGGTTGTACTGCAGTTAGTGTATCAACAGCGGTGTGGAGACAGGATATACGCCTCCGAGATTGGCGGGGAAGCTCATCGTTATTCAAGCTGGCGCGGAGTGGTCCAATTCTGCCAAATATCACAACAAGGTGTTCTTCTACGGCGCCCCTCTCTTCCCCCTGCAACAGGGATAACAAAGCGGAAAACTCCGCCAAGAGCAAACGTAACAAATTGATAAGTAACCTAGCTCTCGCACTATTTTCCACCTTCTTCATCAGCGATGTGTTGGACGTAAAAAGAGACGTAAGTCCCTCGAGATTTTCGACAAGCCGATCCGACAATTTCTGATCAATACTAGCTGCTGCCTGTGGCTCCCCCTGCTGTTCCTGATCAGCAGCAGCAGCAGCAGCTGCAGCCGCAGGGTGGGGTCCCTCCTCCGAATCGCTACAAGGCCCTCCCGGGTCTGCATTCGACGTGCCTTCTGCTCCTGCAAGAAATCTCAGTGCCGCTCTGCTTTTGCTGGAGTTCACCAAATAAACAGCGCAGCGGAGCACAAAGTACGCTGCTGCAACAACAGCAATCACTGCGAGGCTCGCCACATTGATGCTGAACCATCCAGAGACGTCACTCCTTTTCTGTCTGAGGCTTCGCGAAGTAACAGGCAATGCAACCTCTTCAGGCGAGGTCTCCCAAGCACTGTCGTCCCAGCCCAGCAGGAGCAGCGGTGGTGGGCAATCGCCAGGTTCTGCTGCTGTTTCAGCATGCATGGCACCCCGCCAGCTTGAAACAAAGAGATACAGTGGCTGGAGGTTTGAACAGAAAATTGAAGAAATGAGCAGCCAGGGGGGCAAGGAAGGATCAAAGGAAAGAAAACTGCAGTAATGAAGGCGTTCCCGGCGTATATTGGCCCGTATTGGGTCGCCTATAAAAAACGAGATTCCCTAAAGTGCCTGTGACGAACGAACATTTTTCAGTTCTATAGTGCACGTAAAGACACTGAATAACTGTTCGTTCAAGAGTTTAACGCCAATATATAGAAATGGCTTACGGGCGCTGCTACTCTAGCGAGCACCTTGGGGATCGTTATAAAAGACAAACAGAGGAGACAAAAGAAGTATCGCCTGGATCTTATTACCTCACTTAAATAATGTTATAACCAAAAATAATTGTTGTTATTTCCGGCAAACGGACTTTTCGAGCAAGCAACGCGTCCACTGGATCTCGGCGGCCAGGCCCACAGGGTGTCTTCCGCCCCGTAAGCGTAGTGGAGCTGCTACTGCTCCTTCGGTTGCTGCTGCAGTTGTTGCACTGAAATTGTCTTGTTTGATTTAAATCAAGTCATTTAATGTATTTATAAACACGGGGAGAGAACTATTTCCCAGGAAACACGCGGTATTGCAGGGCCCGCTGGCCCCCGCACATTCCTAGGCGAGTACAAAGGCCAGAGCCGGCAGCAAGGCTTGCTCATATTGATACAGCAAGACTTCTTTAACTCTCCTATCTTACTCCTGTTTAGACTTAGTAATGTGTACTGCGTTAGTTGATTGCGTTTGGCTGGGGCAGCGCGCTGCAGGGACTTCCTCAGCCATACCCCCATCTGTCTCGATATCTGCTGAAGCATGCCTGTTGGCATGCTTAACCCGCCTTCCTCTGTCTTCATTTTCGTCACCGTGTGCATCATTTTGCTCAGCTATACAATGTTTCATTTCCCTCTCTCCTCGCTGCCCCTGCTTTCTTCCCTTTTGCCTGCTTCTGAACTTTTTGCGGAAGAGCAGATGCGCAAGCTCGGGGCTGCCCCTCCCATTTGATACGTCGCCGAGCCATGCTAGCTCCAGCTGCAGCTGAAGAAACAGACAGCATTATCATGCACGTTCATCAGGAGCAGCGCTGCCCTCATGCAGCAGGCAGCAACTCGAGTAGCGCCTGCAGCAGCAGCACAACAAAGCAACTGGCGCATCCACTGCAGCAAGAACAGCAGGACCAGTCAGTGAAGCAGAGGCGCCAGCAAGGCCAGCCTCTGGATGAACAGTAGAACAGTAGCTTCAAGACCACCGATTGAAGCTTTAGGAGGAGCAGCAAGTCAAGCAGGAGCAGCACGAGCAGCATGTAGCATGATCCCTTCTGGCTGTGCAGAGGGCTGCTCGTGGATCCGTCTGCTGTCTTCTTTGCCTCTTTAATGCTTGGTTACGCTGGTGCGCCTTTTCAGGCATAACATTGCGTATTGCTTGAAGGGCAGCTACTGCTCTGGGCTCAAGGCGGTTTCTTGCGCTTCCCTCGAAGCCCCCGCAAAGTGCGTAGCTGCACAGAGTTCGTGCTCCCCCCCACACGAAGACTTCCCGTGGGAATACGCCACTTTAAATGCTGTTTTCAGAACGAATACGATCTATAATGACCAAGACAAAGACAGTTTCACTACAAAAGGAGCAGAAGCAGAAGGGGCCGTACCAGTGGCCCCGCATCTGCAAGGCGGAACCCACCCTGAGCCTCGCCACCGAGGTCCAGCCGAATGCTCGGAATGAGAATCCCGTGCGCAGGGGATTAAAACATGTTTACTTAGATATTTGTTAAAATATCTCGGAAGGATTCCTGCAGTGCATTCTTTCGTCGCTTCTGCAGGCCCTACAACAGAGATCCGGAGGCGGGCTAGCGGCACCAGTAGGGCGTTTGTCCCATATTCCGGTTCCTGTGCTGAACACAAGGTTTTTCGCTGTTTTCAGATGCAGTTTAGGAAAAAATTGAGTTTCTTTTTTCAATGGCAATGAAAACGCAGAGGAGCTCGTTTCCCAGAGGCTATGCGATAGACATTTAAAGGGAGGTGACGCAGAGGGGACCCCTCTTCCACAGCGGTTGCTTTCCTTTGTTACTGGCCCTTCTCTGCCCGGTTCTTCCCTGAATTTTTTAAATATCTCCCGTCTCTGTTTTTTGTGTGTAGCTTACGGGGAGCCATGCAGATCGCAGCAGCAGCAGAACCGGGCGCTCGCCAGACGTTGCTGCTGGGTGGCCGCGGCAGTTTCTTGGAAGTTTCCCATAAAGAGGCTGTCTTACCTGTTACTATGAAAAGGCTCCCACAGAGGCGAAATGCGGGCTTTGGGGGGCTTAGCGCCAGTGTGGCGGTGCTCGCAGCAATCTCTGCTGTTGCATCAGCTTACTTAGTACTCCGCTGCGCCAAGTATATGGCGAACGCCAGCAAGAACACGGAAGCATTGAGGTTTCTGGCAGATGCACACGGGAAGACGAATAAAGAACCGCGAGAGCCTTGCAGCGCTCCGGAAGAGGAGCCCCCTGCTTCAGCCGCAGCTGCTGGTGCAGCTGCTGCTGCAGGGGAGGAGGAAGAGGAAGAAAGCCTGGTTAAACAGGAACTCTTGGAACGGGTTTTCCTTCATGCTGTTGAACTGAATCGATTAGTGGATATCAGCGAGCCTGTGGTGCGGCAGCTGAAACCCAATATGGGAGCCCAGTGCATATCAGTGTTTTTGCGTCTGGCGTTGGTGGAGCTTTCTGCAATGTTCGCCTTGTTGGACGAAAATGAGAGGTATCACGTGAATAGAGAAGTACGCAGACTTTACAGTCAAATATGGACACTCCGCAATAGCATAGGAACCATGGGCATTTCCACGTCACGGTATCGGCATATCAAATGTCTCCACGTATTCCTCGGCAGGCTCAAAGAAGTCAAACCAGTTACAGCCGCTCTCGGGGAGAGGCAGAGGCTGCTGATGATCAAACAGCTGCTGCAGCTGCAAGAGATGGCCTTGGAGCAACTTAACACCGGATTATTCTGGCTGAGTGTGTGTGTGAAAGACCCAACGAAGGCGCATGATAACGCCAGGGCTGCTGCTGCAACTGCTCACGGCTGTGCTGTTGCTGCTGAAGGTAGTGCAACTGCTGCAGATGCTCGCGTTGTTGCAGTTGTCAAGTCTATGGAAGTGACGGTGAGCAGACGCAGGGCGCAAGTTCTTGGCGATCCGCTCCTAAGCGGTTGGCTGCGGGAGTTGCACACAGAAAACATTCATTATGGCCTTATTGTTCGTGAAGCTATCCTTAGGCTAACCCGACCAAATAACCAAAGCCATCGCGAACGCGTAAAAGCTTTGCAGGACACTCCGCTGGCACAGGGAGACGAACCCTGGAAGTCCACTGACCTGAACGTTATCAAAGCACAGGAGTCAGCCGCGGCATCCACCGTCGGCGGGCTTCTCATCCCAGGAGATCATGCGTCACCTGGAGGGGAAAGACTTGCTTCTCTGTCTCCGAGGCGATCGAAGGTTTCTTCCCAAGACGCAAGGAGAGGGAATGGCACGGCGGGGGCCACTCCCGTTTCATTGCCTCCCAGCACGTCCACTGCTGCTGTTGCTGCTGCTGCTGAGGGAGGTCAGGAGACTTTTAGAAGACCCAGCTGCCATATGGAGGAGCCTCTCCTTGGTGTGTCTAGTGCGCTTTCACAGGTATCTGCACCTGCCGCTGCAGGCCGTTCTCAAATTGCTACAGTTTCCGCTGCTCTCCGACGGGCTGGTCTCCCTTATGTCAGCACTAACCCTCTGGAAGCCACATGGGTCTCCATGGCTTCTGGCGTCACTTCTGTTGGGAAATCGTCCAACTCCCACCTTTCTCCTGAAGAAATCCCGAGGGCTTCGCAAGGCTCCTTCAGGGCAGCTGCTTCTGCTGCTTCCGCTTTCTCCCCTGAAGCCTTCGCTTTGTCGACGGCAAACGCTGGCACTCAGCGGGTTGCACCTGCCGTTTCATCTGGTGCATTTTGGCCTTCATTAGTAACCTATGGCAAATTGCCTGTAGACCCGCATACCTGGCCACCAGTATCCGCCTCGTCGCCTGCTGGTTCTAAGAGCTCGCCAGGAGCATCAGGGCCCCGTTTTGGGGGTCCTTTGCTACCCCACGAGCGGCCCCATACAGCTCCTGGCCCTTCTACTTCCAGTTTCGGGGCCGCAAAAGCCCCGCTGTCGCAGACCAGAGGGACATACGGAAGCGCTCTTCAAGGGGCAGCGCAATTTGCGTCGGCGTCTTCGGGCGCATCTGCCTCTCAGCGTCTTCCCGCCTCCACCTTAAGGTCGGTGGAATCTCATTCATCTTCAGAAACAAAACCGCCGGGGATTCCTGTAGACATCTACGGCACGCCACTCGATTTCAGGTTATGGGGGCTAGGCGAAGCAGCCCCCTACAGACCCGTTGCGGGCGTCTGGCCCAATGAAGAGCCCGACGAGCCAAGTCAGGAAGCGATTGATGCAGGATTTGAGCAGCTTGCAAGACTCTTCAGTGGGGCACCCGAGCAACATCCGGGCGAAACAATGCACCCCAGATAGCCACCAGCG
>NW_013549854.1:0-90000 GCF_000499425.1 Eimeria acervulina
TATATATATATATATATATATATACGAACGGAAGAAATTTGGCAGCCTGGCCCTTCAAATACAATTGAACTTCCAACAACGCACTGCTTAACTCATTCCGCAAGACCGGGCAGCCGATATTAGGCCCACATTTTTGGAACCCCTTTGATAAAACCGGCTAGGACAGGAGTACGATTGTATGACGCACCCAAAGCCATCATACGCAGAAAACTCGCTGCCTCCCCTTGTTATTATTCCCCCCCCGCAGGCCACGGGCCTTCCCTTCGCACTACGTTTGTGGGGTTTTGGTATGGAACAGATAATGCAATTGCTTCCCAGGCTACAGGCATGTCAGGCATGAAAGTAGAGTTCACAAACAGTGCAAGTATTTGGTTCTACCGACCTTCGTTTTAGAGGCTGAGTAGGCGTCTCGTTTACTGATGGTCATGGTACTACAGGCCTTCATATCTGCGGGGGCCCCCACACTCTCTCACATGTATGTCCAAGGTTGTTCTTTACAATATATCGCGTGCCGAGGCGGTATGCTGTGCTCACAGAGTATGCTAAAGTTCCACCTTTCACGATTCGTCCACCTTCAGTCCATTTGCCAGTATATTTGGGTTATACAGCGCCACGTCGAACCTGTCCTGCCAAAAGTCAACTAGAAAACATAGCCAGTTGGAAATTAGACACTGCCACGGCGTCAATGCCGCATTAAGCATATATGCCGCCTTTTCCACATGTAGGTTATGTGCTCAGTGATCAAGAACCATGTTTCCGAAGTTTTTTTTGGAATTGGCAGCATATTTTGTTGAACTTGGGCTAATTCCTATTCTCCTTCAATCCCCTTTATAGCGGCATACATCAAACCTTTTGTGCGCCAGTCTCTTTTAACAGTACTAAGATGAAGCATCCACCGTATGTTGAGAAAATGAAGTATCTGGCCTCAGCAGACGCCCCGCCGGCGGAGTGTGCACTAGCCGTAACCAACTTTCTCCCACATGGCATCCAGCGTTAATTGGTACAGCGCTGGCATCTTTTGTTTGGCTGCGCCACGCACTACCTACCGAAGGGCACTCCAAGGATGCTACAAACGTACAAGCGAGTATTCACAACCTCATCAGGAAGGTTTGTTCCACCCGCGGTACTTCCTTCTAGGGGAACAACAAACGCCTGATCGGTAGAGATACCAGAGAGTACTGCAAGCACTTCTGCTGTTGGTGCTGTTGCCCATCTTAAGGCAATACATCTGGTTTTTGGGAACTGCCCTCAACATGGCAGCAATGGGGGGTTGGCTGAGCTGACTCTGCGGCCGACTGGCAGATCAACAGCTATGTTGCAGCCAAGCCTGCTTAAAAAATATACCAGCGTTTTTTGCGAATTTCCACCTGTCCTGCACTTCAGCTGCACTCCCTTGCATCGATTTTGAGCACTTGGAAGCTGCTGTGGCCCGATATAGGCAAGTTGGTTTTTATATGGTCTCTTCTTGCCGATTATACTCAGTGCATAGCCCGTAACTAGGATTTGTATTGCTTTAAAGAGTGGTTCTGCACTCCGGCAGATGCTAGTCATCACCAACAACTCAACTATTGACTGAGTCACACCTCACTGCATATTTAATGTGAGTTGGAGCATCGAAAGGTCTGCAGTATCTCGCCCCTTAGCGCAAACCTACCTGGCTGCCCCCAAAAGAAATTGTGAAGCTGCGCCCCATTCCAGGAGAGGCTCCATCGGCTAACAGTTAGCATGCTGTGGGGCCATGGAGATCGTGGTCTGGGAGCACACTCCACTTAGGCGTACTGGTGGAGTCCCTAAAAAGTGGCGTTTCTAGGTGTTGTTGTTCGTTGGCATCTCCTTTTAAGGGAGTACGTACGTTCCCCCGATCGATTAACATGAGCGGCATTAACCTGTCTCTCCAAGTTAAATGCCAAGCTCTACAAGAGAGTGTCTTGGGGAGGAGATTCGTGAAGCTTAGCTTACAAAGGAGTGCAGCTTGGCTGGCTGTTGTGGTGGACACTTGGCTGGCTCCCAGTTTACTCCACACTTCAGACAGCGACGGTGCCACTAGCGAACCGTCAGTTGGCCACATTTTGGGGCTTATTTACTCTCTCGCCCCGCGTTTTACTGGCATATACGAACAAAAATACTGTGGATATGGGACAGGTAGAGCATACAAACGCAACAAAGGCTAGTGGTTCTTCCTTGGCTGGGATGGTCAGTACAACCGGAAGAGAAATTATCTGTGCAACGAAGTGATATGGTCCTGTTCGTCCGTAACTGGCATTACCGTGCGCACCTCCGAAGCTTGCTCGCCACAATTACCGATTCTCACACAAAGTGTGGCTTTCTTTGGAGCACCAGTAAACCACGGCTGGACGCATCCAGCCAACGGGCATCTCTAGTCATTGTTTATGCCGTGGCAGGGTGAACTATCATGCCCACCGACTTCTGTTCCAAGCAATTTCGCAGGTTGAACTTTCTTTGCAATGTCTTACTCGTCTTTGCTTGACAATCTTTGTTGTGCAATACCTGTGCATCGCACGTTTGATTAAAACACTGCTTGTGCATGGTACTCTTGGACTTCCACGAACGATTATAGCCACACCAGTAAGGTGGCAAGGTGCTTGCAGTCACTCCTGAATTACCTGTAGGCGCCAAAAAGCCTCGTACACTCCGAAAATAACGCCCTTTCTGTCACTTGAATATATGAGATTCGGCAGTGGGCATCAATAAAATTGAGCCCTATTCCTTCGCTTAAGCATTTAGAAGAATTTGCATGATGAAAACTGGAACCAGCCCGCAAATTAATAGTTGCAGTACAGGATAAAGAGATATTGCTTCTTAGGCTTGTTTGAAAGGGGAAGCAACCCTAGGCAGCTACAGTAAGCGTACACCATCCCCAATTTGAGTTTCTATGGAAAGAAGCTGCTGTTCTGCCGAATGCGATTTGGTAACCAATAATACTGAACAAAAGCACCTGTGCTTAGCCAGGTAGAAGTTTATGTCGGAGCACACGTCTGGATCCCAGCCCCCAGGGTCACTGCATGCTGTCAGCCAGGCTCCCAAACTCTGCTGTAGGCGACTGAATGCAAGCAGATGGGGGCTTGCACACAATATGGACTAGTACAACATAAAGTTGTTTTGTTGCGTTATCAAATGCATTCAAACACTGTCGTGCGGCACGATGCTTAAAGTGGCCTGCTTGGCCATAGAGCCCAGGCCGGCACTGCAACCTGGTGGTGAATCTGTATTGATTCCTCTCTTTGAGCTGAATTTACAACTTGTCCTTTGATATTTTCTTTTACACTGTTGGGAACTCAGCGTAGATGAGTATTCCAAGGAGCCTGAGTGAAGCCCCCGCTTGTACGGTACTTCGCCTGAAGTCCATGCTCTGCTACAGCAGCTGTCTCTAGCTTACGCTTCTTCTCCTATCTTGGAACGATTTGCAAAGCTCTGTAGCGTTGATTTCTTGCTTATGCCTGCTGAATGGTATGCGAGTGACATTGGTGGCCCCGCCGGATAGCTATGCTACGGTGACGAGCACTGGCCTCCAGGCTAAACTAATAGGAAGGGGACATATCCTGCAGCGTAGTTCAAGCTTCACCTTTGGTGTGTAGATTCACATGACAGCTAACAAATTCCCTTCAGGATCTAGAGAGGACAGAAGTTGTCCGACAGCTGGAGATGGTAGTGCCAAAGTCTGGTCGTGTTTGCCCCCTGTAGAAGATGCTAAGGCATCGCATATCACGCAGGAAGACGACTGGTTTCCTCCTTCCCAGTGGCCTAGCAGCGGGAGCGCCAGTAACAATAGTACTGATCGGCTAAGCAGTCATGGATGCTCCGGACCACATGGGTCACCACTGAATTCGGAGCCGCCGGCGATATTCTCACATGAGTTACTGCGGGAAGCGGATAGCTGGAACACAAAAAACCAAGCGCTCTGTGAAACCCTAGACTCGGCTCAGGGAGTACGCCAAGATGCTTGCAGACCTGAACATCTCACTAGAGGAACTGGCTCTCCAAGGGCATCGACGAGTGTATCCTCTTTGGGGGCTGATGGCGTCACAGTTGGAGTACTCCAGTTGCCACAACAATGCGCCGGATCGTGGACAAACCGGACCGGGTGCAAGAAGGCGCTGGTCTGTGGGCCCCTCTCTGTACAGCAGACCCTAACAGAACGTCAGTTGGACATCGAAAAGCGAATGGTAGAAGTACGACAGCAAAACAGACGTCGCTTGCATCGAAGGCAGCAAGAGGCTAAGGAACAGCAGCTACAACGCATGAGAGAACACCGTGCAGCTCTGTTGGCTAGGAGAGAAAGGATAAAGCTGGCATCGGTGTGGAAAGAAAGAGGAATGGCCGCAGCAGCTAAGCCCTCGACAATTTTTAAGGGGAGGGGAAAAATGGAGCGCATTCCTTCAGACGCTTCTCAAGCTACAGAAAATGACACTCGAAGCACAGATGAGCTGCTCGCAGCACTGGTGATTTCAGAGTCAATATCCCTCAACACGGAAATCGGAACCAGTGAAGATGGCATCAATACAGGTCAGCATATAGTGCTACTGTAATAAATAGTTAAGAAGCACACTTTACGAAGGTTGCTTCGTCCGTGTTGTTGCGTGCTCATACCTTCTATTCCTTTGCATATGTGATGATCATCCACTTCCAATGAGAAGGCTGCGGCATTGTTGCCAGTACAGGTCTCATGCCTGGTGTCTGATGTGGCAGATTTGGCAAAAAGGGCAACCTATCCACCATCGAGCTACCGTTGCCCGGGTCGTCTGCCAGAGGATAAGAATGTCTCAGCACGTCTTGCTACATTGCAGCATACGGTGAGCCAAAAGAAGCGTTTGACCGTACGAGACGAACGCACTGGACAGATATCCTTCCACAAATACTTAAAGGGAGTGCTGGACGTGCCGGTGCACTGACACGGACACGCGTCACTGCGGACGGGTCTGGTCTTCAAGCAACTTTCGTTGGTCTACTTCCGGAACTGCCTTATCACGCTCTAGTTCGATTGTATGCTGGTGACGCATTGAACAAGCATATGCTAGCAGATCCCCCAATTTACATATGAGTATGAACATATGTCAACGACTTTTGGGACCTGCAGGTATCTGCTTCTCCAAACTGTGATCAGCATAAAGATTCTCGCTTCAACAGATACCTACGAACAGTACGGCAACCCACTGATGAACCTAGAAGAGCAAACATTCGCTCTTCCTTACCGGGAGCCTCCAATAAACCTAGGGAACAGGCCACCTGTACCCTTCCCGGTTCGTTGATCCGTTGCCAGCGAGGGAATAGACTGGCTTCATCACAGAAGATGGGCTCTTTACTCCCGCAGTTCCAGGGCATGCCATATGTTCCTAACAGCCCCAGCCAGGCGCAATCTCTCCGTAAAGGAGCCGTTCCCTTAGCCCTGCGCCGTCCTGCAAAACCAGGGGTGAAGCAGGCCGCTGCGGAGGAGGCTTCCAACTCCTCTTCGCAGCGTGGGGAGGGCCGAAGCTCTTCCTCTTCAAAGGAGCAAGAAGGCGAACATAAAAGGCAAGTGAGCCGTAAAATAATGCCGGCGGTTGTCGTAGTTGACCAACTTCTTAAGAAGCAACTTGATGTTCAACTGCAGCAGCATAAACAGCATGGCTTGACAAGTCAAAAAGGCAGACACTGCGTCACTGATACCCCATTAGATCATTTATCTCCATCAGTTTCATCTGTACGGAATAGCACAAGCGTCTGTAGGCCTCCAACGACAAGGTCAAAGGCAACGCAGGAAATTGGGGCGCCAGAAATAGCAAAATCTGCTTATCTACCGGTGCACGAAGTTGCCGATATCGCGAATACATGTCAGCAAAAAGAATGCATGCTCCCTTCCATCCCTTGTAAAGAAAGTGCTAGTATGCAGCCGAGGAGCAGGTGCGCTCCTGAAGAGACAGACGTTCCATGGGTTGCTCATACGGAGAGGCTGATATGTAGGCTAGACAACTTCATGGCTACCGAACCAGAAAATGCCAGCTCAGCTGCGCCCAATATGTGGGCAGGGTCTGCCGAGGCACAGCCTAAAGGGGTACAGCTCGTGCGTATATGTGCAAAAGGCCTATCCAAGCGTGAGCTGGAGGACGTTGGACCCCCTGACCCTCGTAAAGCACCCAGAGAAACTTCCTACATGGATGAAAGTGCCTCGAATCGTGCGGCGAGTCAGCAGATGCCGTTGGGTGAGAAGGATCGGTGCATTATGCGTCTCCCATCATCACATGGCGAGCCAGACGGCAGCAGTGGTGCAACAAAGCCACAAGGTGAGATCGATAAGAATATAGGGCACGCGGAAACCAAAGGTGTAGAGCAAAAATTGCAAGCATCGACCCAGAACGTGAATGTTCAACTGATTGGCGATGAATGCCCAACACTTTCAGCAGTATGGGCCCTTCAACAGGCAGAAGTAGAAGAGGAGAAGCGGCTTCTACTACTTGAGATGTCGCATCACGCTATTGCGAAACATGCGGAAAAAAGAAGGAAGGAACAGAACCTGCAATCTCAACTACTGGCACAACACTTCCAAATGAAGCACCCCAACAACCCTGGAACTTTTGCCACGAGCTCCCAGCCGCTGCCTAAGGGACAGCCTTGTGCTGACTCCTGCTCGCTTGTGGTACATCCAGTAAAAGATTCGCTAAGGACTAAAACTGAGCGTTGCACTCCCCAAAAGCCAAGTGAGGAGTGCGCGTGTAGGGAAATTCCTGCCCGTTCTTATGCCCCTTTCTTTGTTCCCAAAGAAGAAAAAATGCAGACTGTTGGGGATCCAACCCAGCGCGCTCAGAGCGGCAAGCATTGGCGCTTGGGTCCTGCCTTCCGTGCTCTCAAGGCTTCCACTAGGACAACTCCTAGGCCAAAATTGCGCAGTTTGTCACCCTCAAAAAATCCGCGAGAAATATGCAGACCAGCGGGAATGACTATCTGTGGGGACGATAAACTCCAGGACGACGGACGGGAGCACCAATTGCAGAGCGGTTTTCTGTTGAAGCAGCACCAAACCCTCATCAGTCAACTTCTTCAACAAGGTCTTTTGGCAGGCCACAACAGAGGAAGAACTGAGGTCACGGGAACGGCTGTTTTCTCATCAGATTCATGCTTGCCTTTATGCGGGCATCGTGAAATGCAGGATACTTGCCTCCAGGTGAGAGCCATACAGCGGCGCACAGTCCTGCAGGCCCTACAGCACCTACTTCTTTTCCCCCCGAAGACCTATCACCGGAATACACTGAAAAAGGAAAGTAATCTTGGAAAAGGATGGAAGGCATTTCCACGGATGGACCAAAAGCGGGAAATTAATCAACGGAACTACCAAACGCAGGTTTCCTTGGGACAGTCACGCAATCCTGCACCTTGTGCCATAAAAAGCATTATCCCAGAAGGAACTGAAGCAGAAAGTCGGTTGTTCGGTAGCGCCTCATTGATCAAGAGTGGTGCAAGTGGGTTGCCGTCGCTTCGCTTCATTAGCTGGGAGCGTGGAGCCCATTAGGCACAGATTACCTTAGTTTCTGGCTAAACCGCTCGAGACAGGGGCCCCAACTGCGAATGGAACACTGTGGGTGCACATGGTTTTCGGTCCCTTCGGCATCCAGAATTCGCCAGAGAACCTCTTGCAAAGGGCTGTACGAATTGTTTTGAAGTAAAACCTTTAGCGTTGTGTTTTTTCTTCAACAGCCAGATTGAGACCTATTTCTTTATTAAAGATTTTTGATTCAAGGTCAGATTCTGTGTGACCATATTCGTAGGATATTTTATCTGGATAAAAGAGTTTATCCAGTACTGCAGTGGTTTCGATGGCCCCTATCTAGCACGTAGCTACTTCCAAACACGCCAGCTAGCGAGCAAGGACACAATACTTGTAAGGCGTTCTCCGTCTCTGACTAGGTTCTTCGAGGAGCAGCCACAAATCAATCCCAGGCGAGACGGAATGTAGGAGGCAAACCTAGAGTACTTGAGATCACCTCGAACTCAATTTTCTTGTACCGGCGTGAGCATTGTTGTTGGTGTCTTCTTCCATACACTCGCCAAAGCGAGGGTAGGAAGGGGGTCACAGTTCCAATGTAGAACATTCCTGAGGCTAAACAGCCCGGAAAAATTCCTGCTAGACGCCAGGCAAGCCTTGACGTCCCTCTCCGGTTGCGACTTCTTCTAACGGCGCAGCAAGTAGGACAAGTGCCTACAGGATACAGCACCAAAATTGACTCAGCATCCATAGTACGTGAGGCGGAAACTAGCTGGCGACGTCTGAGGCTTCCGCAGAGCTAACGGCTATAATACGGCTGCTACACTGTAAATCAAGCCTCTGCACGCCAATCGATAGTGTTGTGACAATTACTACGTCGGTGTGCTTTGGGAACCCACGCTCAGGGGATGCTCCAACAGTATCACTTTCAAAGGGAGCTGACGAGCAGGGTAGGAGTGGTGAGCGCGTCACGTGGGTCGCGGATACCTGCCTACGTAGAGGCTCTGCCCTCCCACTGATGTGGCTTCTATTTAACAGAGCTGAACTATGAAAATCGTATTTGTTACCGATGACCTAGCTGACTGGTTGCAGCACATTGCAGTTACGAAACCTATCCATCACTATTTTTCACATCGTAAGCCTTAGCTACTTTCAGTCTACTTTATCAGTAAAGACGTCGGCATCCAGCTTACACACAGCTTCTTTACAGTTAGGCGGGCAACACCACCATTCCACCACAACAACGCAACTGACGCGATCCGTACCCAATATCGTAGAGGTTAGGAGCCAGACAGTTGTCATCGAGAAGTGCGTTTAACACTTGCATGCAACGAGAGTCCTCGACCTTGGCCGAAGACCGTCGTGAACTGCAAGAGTCAACGCACATAACAAAAGAGTTCGCAAACAGCAGCTGTCCTGCAGTCCAGTTTGCGGTGTCCTGGACATAGCAACACAAATTTCTCAAGCTGGTTTGGATAGGACACGGCCTCTCATGAGTTGCATCGTTCCCTTCTGCGACACCCTGTGCAAGGCAACCCCACTTAGGTCCTTACCAGAGCACCATTTTAATGCATGAGCTAAAACTGTACAAAATTGTTAGACGCATACATTGACCCTACTATTCAACCTGCACTGAAGTAGAAATGCATGAAGCAACTTCACAGCGAGCAAGCTACATCTGACTCCCTCCTCTCTCCAAATAGCTCTTGCCCTCTTACGCCTGTTTGACCAACCAAGGGTTGGTGCACGCAGAGTGAGGCAGGATGCTTTGAGTTGGAAGGAAAATGAAACAAAGCAGAAAAGGCTGGCAACTGCGGCTGTCACTTCTGTTTTCTGCTGCTGTCAACCCGCACATCGTCGTGACTAGCCGGCGCAGTGGCCACAGCATTGGTAAAATAAGTCGCTCTTGGCCTTGCCCCTTGGCTGGGAGCCGCTGTTTAGTAGGGGCACCCTAACCTCGTCAAACGTATGCAGGGGACTGTCAAGGGCAAGCAAGAATAGTGCTTGAATGCGTCAGGGGTACGGCAAGCCGCTACGAGTCCGAAAATAATGAAAAACTGAGGGTGTGTGCACCGCCTATCTGCCCGTACACAAAGGGAAGAAACCTATACTACTGAGAGAAAATAACTGGCGCTGTAGGGTTCTCTCCGCTGTACACGCCAACACTTACATTCGCCGCTACTGAGTTGAGGATGGTGAGTATGTGCGCCAGAAATTTCTACGCACAAGCAACCCGCAGAAATCCGCTGCGGGTGTCGGTCTCCCGGCCTTTCAACGTAATATCCACACGTGCTCTGTAGCCTCTCCTTGACGTTTGAGAGGATCTGAGTCTCGCCCAGTTGCCGCTTTCCGCGAAGCCTTTGTCGTTGTTGCCGTTCTCCTGGAAGAGTTCGAGTAAGATTTGGTGGTTCCGTTAATGGTGAGTATATAATGCAAGCCAGAAAGTTGAGCAGGGAACTCAAAGGAGCCTGACTCGACGCTTGGACAACTTCACCTTGCCCTCCTGCGAGCTCGGTAGAGCGTGCGAATCTCCTGCAGCCAAACTACCTGGGTTAAGTAACTGAAAACCCCGTGAGTTTTAGTTTGCTGCCTTGCTTTCTGTGGCTTTTTTCATGCATTCACGAGCTGCTGCAACCTGCGTTTGGAAGTTTGCACCTGCAGGCCTATGGCGCTTTATGCCAACGTGTGAACATTTGATGATCATTGAGGTAGCTACAAAAATATTGGGATGACATTTTTGGTATGCCCGCCTCTGGAGTCCGTCGACTGCCAGAAAGGCTTCCATCACAACGCATGCCCTGGGCTGGACCAAAAGTAGGGCTCAGATAGGGAAAATGAAGCTTTTATTCCAATGGAAGCACAATGCGTATGGGGATCGTCGGTAAGACTACGGGGCCCGGAGACTACAGGGGGTGGCTGTCCCGCATGGCTAGGACGCGGTATACCCACTGTTTCTGCATCAAGTGGTACAGACCTATCAGGCCTATGGCCAGCGGCGTTCAACAGAAAAGGAAAATGACAGGACGAAGCGTGCTTGCCACTGTGTCCACTGGTGGCAATTCCGGAATTAAGGGGTCCTCCAGAATAAGGCATGCTGCACATGCCATTATTTGGAGGCTCCTTGATTTTTCGTCAACTTGGCCACAGATGCCCCACGGAACACTTTCAGAATCTCAGAAAGCTACGACGAACCCGATGAGGCTTGCCGGCTGCTGCCCAACACCTTCTCGATGTGGTACGGGCTCTCCGTACATTCCCAGGGGCAGATAGTGACGGGAGTCGGGAAAGAGCTCAGCAGCCCGCCAGACGAAGCCACGAATTCAGGAGCAGTGAACTCTTTGTCCTCGGAAAGTGCGGGGGTGCGGCCAACTCAGGCAAGCAAGCCTCCAAGGAAGCAGAAGCAACGTCTGACCTCAGCTGTGTTGCGAGAACGGAGAGGGGGCAGTTGCTCTGGCATTTTCTCCTGTTGTTCCTTACAAAGGGTCGGTATTTGAGGAAGCTCCACGTATTCCAACTCTCCAAACCATTCATTTACCCTCATATTGGCTGAATAAGTTCCTGGAGGCACTTGGGACATTTCAATCCTCTCTGCTTACTCAATTGCAACAGTGTCGTTCCGGCTCCCCATCCACTTGCCCTGTGGTATTCTTTTCACCTGTTCCGTTTGAGTGATAAAACCAACCACCTTCAGGAAGACGGAATACCCCGGAACTTTACCCAGTGTTCACATTGCCACTATTCCCTAGGTGTGCCCGAGGTTCAACTAATTTGAATCATGGCCCATGGAACGCGCCTCTCCTCCTCATACACTCCAATGACCCGTGCGCCTGGGGCTTTAACTGGGAATTACTTCTGTCCACAAATTAGAAAGTGGTGAGATGAAAATCTGCAGGAAGATGGCCTGGGTTGAACGTCAATAACTTAATTTCCCAGAGCTAGCGCAACCCATTCCCCTCTGTTTTTGGCGATGGACAACATGAAACATAGATTTATATATTCTATAGGAAAGGGGGGATTTCTACCCTTGAGTAAAGCGGCATGAGGAGAAGGGGCGTGGGGCCAAGTTGTAGCTAAGCGGCTTTCCCAGCGCCTCTTAATCCCACCAGCAATCGTGCACACTTCTGTTTGAAAGCAATTAACAAAATCACTGAGCTGAGTTGGGGCTCCCAGGTGTTTCGAGCGTCTTTTGGTGCATCCTTAGTTAATGCCTCTTTGTCATTTCTCTAGGGCTTCCAAATATCACCTAGGTTTTACATATAATTAAGTTGGCCCAGGATTCGGTAAAAAGCAACGCAAAGAACTGCCGTCTCATCCCAACAACGCCGGGTTTCCCGAGGAGAAACTAGCTGCAGACACAGTTGACAACGGGCTGGAGCTGCTGCAGAGATGATCCAGTGGAGTTGCAGCACTCCTTGCCTCAACTCCTGCTGCACCTTGCAGAGTTGGGTGCCTGGAGGGCTAGCAATTATCAGAGCCCCACCTACTATATCACGCTACATCATTTATCATTGCCATACAATTAAAAAACGTTTTTCTCGCCTCTGTGCTGCCCGAGCCACGCTTCACACTCGCCTTGGTAGCACCCGAGGCTGCAGCAGGAGTTCCGGCAAGGAGTGCTGCAGCTCGTGGGAGGGTGGATCCGCTCCGCAGCAGCCCCACACACATTTCTGCAGAACAAGCCTGGGAATTTGAGAGTAACTCAGGTCCTTTGTGGGAGTCCTTTTCTAAAGTACTGTTGCAGCCCACGACCTTGGCTGAAGTCTGGAGGACTCCCTACAAAAGTGTCAGCAGCTTTTGAAGTTGGGCTCCCGAGTCAGTCACCATACCCAATCTAATTGTAGGAATTTTAACTAACAGAGTATTACAAAAAAACTTCAGAAGTTTTTTTGGACTTGCAGTAACCTTTCTGGTTGTTTCCATCTCGACTCCACAGTTTAACTCATGGAGTCCCTCGGAATTTTTGCATTTAAATTACTTATTTATAAAAAAATATTATTCCCATTATGCTTTTCTTTGTAGTTATGCCAGGTTTATCTGGTGGATACGGTAACTATTTCTTACCAAAATCCCTTAATGAGGCACCAGCTATACGTCTTCCCGCAGCAACAGCAGCGGGTGGCAGTAAGCGGCTGCATATGCCTTCCAGTAAAGGCTACAGTTGCAACGTCAACAGGGGTAGGCAAAGTAAGTAAGTTACTGAAAATTGTTTAAGCATTCGCCCTGAAGTCTACTGAAATTATACCGTTTTCCTTTTCACCTGCCTTCCTGGCATCTGGACCATTTCGGCGCTTTCCCCACTCTGTGCTGTATTCAAGCAACAAGGATACAGGAGACACTGCATTCCTTGTAAAGCGCTCAAAACTCTGAAAAGCAATCTTTCGGGAAGCGTTTTCTGCATTGGCAGGTGGAACCTGCAGAGCTCTCCTGGCAGCCTAATGGAATCTCAGGCCGTCTGAGCGCGCAGACGAGTTACTTTACTGCAAAAAAATGCAGAATACATTTTGCAGTTGAAGCGCACATTACTGAAGAATGGTAATACATGCTCAGTTGGATAGCACCTCATACCTCTACGAACCAGCGTTGCCAGTAGCCGCTCTCAACTGTCCCGGCAAAATGGCATAGGTGCGTTAGCACGGTTGATGGTGGGCACAAACGCGTGCTACAATCTCCACTGAAAAAATCATGATGTGTATATAACGATATTTTGTAATATTGAAAGAAAAAAAAACGGTGCCGCATTGAAGAGACGGATTCCACGTTCCAGGGAGACACAGTCGGCTACAGGCCAGTGGCAGCGCCGTGAACCAGCCGCCCAGCTTGCCGAAGATTGGCACCTGTATTTAGTGAAACGTTGCAAGCATTTTTGCTTCGCTTGTGTAATGGGTCCCTTTCACGCAAAGCCTGCCCCCGCATCCATCGGGGCCATTTCATACAAGCTGAGCTGGCCCACGCACGCTATGCTTTGTAATCCTGAATGATAAGCTCCCTGATGGCGTCAGCAACTTCCTTGATATACCACATGGGAAATGCTCCCAGATTTTTGAAGGTTTTGTTGTTCTTCCGTGCAAATGCCCACAGTTGGCAATTACCGGTTAGCATGAGCAAGTCATGGGGCAGGCCATGTGAAGACTGAAGGTAGGTTGCTCTGCGGGATTTCCTGTTCCGTTACTATATTTGACGCTTCTAAAGCATCTGTTCCCGAATATTGCCGTGCTTGGCTAAGGAACCAGCTCGCCCTCAAGGGACAAGACGATTGGGCTGAATGTGTAGTTAGCGCTCGTTCCCGCTGCACCGGAATTCCAAGGCAGTTCACATATAACCGCAGCGAAGCAGAATGGATGAGGTAGAGGGATTGTGGAAAGATTTCCAGCAGGCAAGTATTGCCGGGGCTGATGATGGCCCACTTCCTCTATCTAGTTTCCAATTCCCCCGAAGAAAAGCCAAACGTACCGTGCACGGTAAAATATTCAACATCCACCGGACGCTGGCTACCCTTTCGCCGAAACCAACAATTGATATCCCTGCCCAAAATGAGAGCGCTGGGACGGTATTCAAAGGCGCATCCACACCTGGATACAGAACGGTTTACAGTATCGACAGCTGGCAGTTTATAGCATCTACGGTGCAGCGACAGGTCAACACCCTCAAGGAAGAATGCACCAATGCTAGGAGATGTGGTGCCCTGGCGACGCTTAGAGACCTCTTCTTAGAAGCTTCAGTGCCGAATGTTTTCTACAACAGAACCTTCACTTTATTACTTGACCCCCTGCTACTGTGCCTCTCGGAGCCGTCTGAGGCAGCCCGGCATACGGCTGCTTGCTTACTACTGAGGTTCCTGACTGAAGTGGCAGACGTTGATATAGTCCTTGGAGATGTGCTGCGTGGGTTGGCTTCGAGGTTTGGTTCCGGAGATATCGAAGGTGTTGCACATCTCCCTCCTCTAATGCGTCCAGCGCCTGAGTACAAGCCTCTGCAGATGATGCCCATAGAAAAAAGTGAAGAAGTAAGGAAAACTTTGCTTCGAGTGCTCCAAACAGTGCTTAATCGGACCTCGGACAAATCAGCTTGGGGCCACCTCGACTTGATCACAGGCCTCATACGCGCGGCAACTATGGATATCTGCCACGAGATCAAATTTGCTGCGCTGCAAACCGTCGTCGAATTTTTCGACCGCCACCAAAATATGCTGCTTCATTTTACCGAACCAGTAGCAAGATCAATTCTTTCATGTCTTGTGCACCAACATGCTAGGATCCGAATGGGAGCTCTTAGAGCGCTGACTCATGTTCTTGCTTGTGGCTTGTACAAGTACAACGGCGAGATAATCCAGATGCTAGCGGGGTGGCGTGATCCGAACATTGTTCCAATCAAGGCGTTGTATGAAACGACAACAGTCCGCAACTATTTTGCCGAGCTCCTAGCAGACCAGTCGCCTATGGTCCGAATGCTTTTTTTCGACACCGTCGCGCGGTGGCTACACGAATTTAAAGACAAGGCAGACTACGAAACATGGATCTTCCCTTATCTTCTGAGCGGGCTTTTCGACTCATTCAGACCCATACAGCAGTTGGTATTTCGACTTCTGGAGATTCTGGGTAGGCAGTACGAAGCTACGCATGAAAAGGACCTTCGCAACATTAAGCAGCTTGGGACTCCTGAACCCTGGAGCTACGGTGGGCAAGCCTGCCTTAGTTTCCCTTTAGGAGGCTACTGGGATTTGGCCGACGCGAGCAAAGTGCGTGATGAGACAGAACAGTTCGTGTCGTTTGTTAGCACGTACAGCGAACGCTTGCACTCTCTGGGATTTAATGGCTACTCTCTGTCTGAAAGCCAAAAAGAAAAGTTCACCAAACCGGGCGGCGCGCTCGTGGGCGATCCACCAAGGCCCTGTCTTGGAGCGCGTATGATGGTTAGAACGTACTTTAGACGTTACGCAAACACACTTTTCCAGCGCGTGGAGGACTTCAAGGAAGTTACCATGGCAGCATCGGCTCGCCTGATGGTGATTACTTTCGCCTTCATAGAGGAAGCGTGTGTTGAATGGCTTGATAGTACCTTGTCAATTTGCTGCCAACACCTGTCCGCGTCTCATCAGGCTTCGCCACAGGCGCTGGAAGCGTATAAAGTAACTGCACGCCTAATAGGAGCTTTTGTCGATCCCGAAATATACTGGGATTTTGTGAAATGTGCACTTGAAGAGTCCTGCCTAGAGGAAACTCATGATAGAGTTGCGAAGGTTGGCTTGCTGGCACTAATGCTAGAAGGCTCATTCGCGGTCCTTCAGAAAACCTCCAACTCAACTCTGGGCTTGGGCCGTCTTAAACCAGTGGTGCCCAAGATTGCTGAAGCACTCTGCTACACTCAGCTTCTACAGGAGCAATACGTCAGATTTGCTGCTGAAAGCGTGACCAAGGTCCTTCAAGTCCTGATACCTGGTGTAGTTAGGCAACACGAAACTCTACCCTTGACGACATGGCATCATCTGCTAGGCGCCATTTGCTCTCTTGCAGCTCCTGATAGTGTAGACCTGGATGCCGGTGACAGCAACCCCTTAGCTCCACATCTCCGGGATCTACTTGACAACTTGGCTATCTGCAGTGGGTTTGCAACCAATGAATTATCCTCTTTGAAGGAAAAGGATACACTGTGGCACTTGGTTGAAGTCTCCAGCGGCTGTCCGCCAGCAAATTTGGCAGCACTGAACACATATGTAAGGTATTTGCCGTGCGCAAGCATCCGCGAAGAGGAAACTTTCGAGCTTCTTCTTGAGAAGCTGCAAGAATTTTCCTCAGCAACACAAAAGGCTGCAACGAGAAGAGGAACCAGGCGGACAGCTTTGAGGCTTATCAAGCGGCTGGTATTGGAGAGCCCACTGACTAATCAATCAAGCGACACAGACAGCAGTTCTCCAGTTATCCAGTTAAGCTGTGCGTTTCCAGCTTTAAAAGCTAGCATTAACTGGGACAATTTATCGTCTCGAGAACCTACAGAAGCACAGGCCAATGTGACGGCACCGGAAAAAAAGGTGGAAAGCTCAGAAAACCGAAATAAATTGCTAAAGTCCCCAATACAGGCTGCAGCGAAGATATTGACCAGCATATTGCTTAATAAGCTGCGCCAGTTGGACTTTGCCGACGATTTGGAAGATACTCTACTAGCCCTGACGGAGTTTTTTACTCTGCCTCAACCACCAAGTTGCGCGATTTCGCTCCACGAAACTTTGGAAACATCAGGATTCATTAGGATCTTGGGCCGGTTTCTGCAAGACCATGCTCTGCACAGACGACTTTTTTGCGTTGCTTGCGGAGTGTATGCTGAAGAATGTGCTGCCAGATACCCTAAAAAGTACCCTGCCACGGTGTTGGAGGACATCCCATTGGGGAAACGCCGAGAACTACGTTTGTCTGCCATCAAGGCTTCAGCAGCTCTAAAGGGCCAAGCTGTGCTGCTGATGAGACTCTCTTTACCAGTCGTGCTTAAAAGCTGCATTAGCCTCAAATGCCTACTGAATGCATTGGTTGGGTCACTTCATCCGCCCAGCACGCTTCAGCAGCTGCAGGACATGCGTATGGGAGAGAATAATGATGCCTCCTGGAATAAGCTTAGCTCTTGCGAAGTCGAAATGGGCCTAGACGACGCTTGCGACCAATGTAGGGAGAAGGCGGCGGCCCTGGTAGAGGACAAAACTGGACAGGGAGATAATCGCACTGTTCCGCACTGCACTTCATCCTTACCTTTTCAGCCTCAAAGCCCATGGCTCCTGTTTCAAATTGCTGGCTGTATTTGGGATGCAGTAAGTATGGTGATATCTTGCCATGTTAGTTCAGCCAGCCGAGACGCGAACACCCATGTGCCCGGCAAGCGCCTTGCACTTTGTTTTCCCCAGTCATTAGTAATGCCGCGAGCTTGGCACCTCCCGGTGCACAGCCATCTTCAGCTTGAAAGCGCAGGCCGAGCTCTTCTTGAGCTGTGTACGGAATCTGAGCTAATTCGGGCAGTCGATAGCTGCGTTAGGCAGATTGTCGAAATTCAGGGACCAGCCTCAACAGATGCAAAGTTGTTCATGGACAAGTTCAAAAACGATTCAAGACACCGCACCGAAACGAGCCCCAGTCTAAAAGAGGCCGTTACAATGGCAAAAAGCCAGGTAGAGAGTCTACCAGCTGAAACCCAAAAGGAGCAAGCAGTCCTTGCTCTTATGTACGTCATACGGCTGTTTGGCATCGTCCGCCCTAGCGCTATTCAGGAATGCATAAAACAGTATGACTACAAGGGACATTTTAGCCGGCGTGAAGTTTTGGTTCGCATCCTTGGCAATCCCACCATCGCCCCATCTGGCTCTTTAGAATCAGCAACATTTAGCAACCAGCCACGTCTTGATGTTGCATAGGAAAATGCGGCCCCCCAGAAATACTGTAGTGGTTGACATGAGCGCATCAAAATGCCTGAGAAAAAAGCGCTGTTCTTTTTAAGAGGGACATGGAGAAACAAGCCAGTTACAAGTTGCCGGCGCTCTGCTGTGACGCGGAAGACCACATGAGCGTTGTGGGGCCCGCGCCGTCCCCGAACTATGCTGTAACTGCATGGAATGTGGCAAAGGAACTGCCGAGTAACTGCGTGCAAGCCGTTAGGTAAAATGGAAATACGCTGAAGAAATAGCAGAAAGCACTGCGAGTAGTAGCTCGAAAGTGTGATTGTCAAGGCCAAAAGCGTTGCACTCCGAGGTAGCTGCGGCAGCAAGATTACCAATTCACGCTCATGCTTCTCGAAGCAGGCCCAATTCCCAAAACATGCATAGAATCTGAAGACCTGATTGCGCAGCGGTTCTCTTAGCAAGAGCTCTTACTTTAAACCACGCAGCTCTGGAATGCTTGTAGGGTCTTTAGAATACGACAGGGAGACCAAGAGCCTTTGCTGGGGGGGTGCGGCAGGCGTGTCTCTGGCTTTGGAATAATGGGAGAAGGCAACCATCCTGAGCTGTCGGCAGTCCACCCCCTCCTAGACCGTCGACAGTCCTTGAGCAAGCGTTGCATCCAACGCTGTGGTAGAAGTAGGCCATTCTGCGTCCTAAGGATATCGAAATTTGCCGAGAGAACCTTCAATCCCATTTGACCTCGGTCCTGAGGCCCTGTGCTGGGGTGTCTCCAGTAGTATAAACTGAACCCCCTTCAGACAATATTTAGCCCCAGGATTAACCTTCAGGCTTTGTTCAACAGGCGTAACGCGAGTTCCCGGCATGAGCCGTGAATCCTTGTGAGCTGGAACAAAATGGGCGAGGGTTCGCAGCATTGGCGCTGGAACCTCATTGGCTGCGACAAAGCGGAAACCGAACATGTTAAATCTTCCCCAAAGTAGCTCTACACCTCCAAGGCTTTTAGGCATCCCGAACACACCGGTATACGGTGTGGGGCAGATGGACAAAGAAGGGTGGTCTCTCCATACGGCCTCGCGTTCGTTGCTAAAGCTTATCCCGCACATGTGAAAGCAAGTGCAAGCCTTCCCTAGCCTCTTTCTCATGCATGCGTGAACACTGACTTAAGTTGGAAGAGCTCTTGATAGAACTTAAGTGGGAAACGCATATACATAGATCAGTTCTCCAGCTACGAGATACCCAGCTGCACCACTGGCTTTCATGGGCCAGCAGCAATAACCCCCGAGATGCCGCGTTCAGGTAGTGTTGGCCGGGAATTAAGTCCGTATTACGGAACATATTCAAAGATCCATATTGAAACAGCTCCCTGTTCTTACCCATTGTGGTGGGTTAGCTGCTGTCACAAAAAGGGAGCAGTCTCCGGAGGCCATGCGCATCTCGTACAAGAAGTCTTTTCCAGGATGAAAACTATTCATACAAATCACAAGTAAAATATGCATTGAACGTCAGGGACGGATTTAAAAACTATAAATAATAAATTTATTTATTTATTATACTTACAGTGATTTATAGATTAATAAATCTTCCTTCAATTACATTTAATATATAATTAGATGTATTTAATCAAACCATGTTATTATTTATTATTATTATTTAATTAGTATTTAATAGCCGTTCTAAATCAGTAGATTTGCAATAGCAGCTTCCCACAAACATCCCAAGCAACCTTTACTTTGAATACCCTCACTTGCCTTTGGCCATTTTTACGAGCCCAGGATTTCAATAATCAATGCTTTGTCATCGAAGACCTCAAATAACTTTGTGTACCCCGGCATCAAACATTCACGGTACTTTGAGTTGTTCACACACTGCGGATCCAATATGTGGGCATGGCGGGTTCCAGAGTCCAAACATCTGAAGCTTCTTATTGAGAATTGGGTACGTCCAAAGCGGTGAACAGTTAAGGACAACTGCCAAGGAAAGATGCCGTGGAGAGTGCATTTGAAGTTCGTTCCCCCGAGTGCTCCTTTAACCATCCAAAAGCAGTCTTGGCTGACGGTTGAAGCCACAAACTCAATCTGCTAGTGCTTTTTGAGTTTCCACATACACATGGATGCTTGTTGAGCAGCTTATTGCCTTGCAGATTCATACCCGCAGTGTCGTTGCCCGAACGTGAGCTAAAATGCCACCGAATACTTCGAAATATCGCAGCGGCCAACGTACGACGTGTGCCGATATAAAGCACGCTTCCATACGTGCTCGAGTAGAAAAGTACTACACTAACACACTCAGCCATTTAATATTTAGTCAATCAAGCGTCACAGCTGCGTGCATAGCCACGCTGTAGTCCATGAACAGAGCTGCTAACGCATGCAAATTTCTCGGAATCACAACTGAAGACGACTGGCTTTTCTACTAGTGAATTGCACACTATAGTGCAACCCTAAGGAGGGGTTTTGTGTGAAAAGGAGAGAGAAATAAGGGACTCCTAGAAAACGTCCATCCTCTTAACAACGAAAACCAAGTTCCATAAGCCTTGGCGCAGGATTCACAATAGTGTTCGGCTCGAAGGGTTCCCTGACTACTGCTGGGGAATCACCTGCCCTCGGGCTGGACATTCCATCAAACGCAAAGCCATGGTGTAAACAGAGAATGCCGCTAAGAAGGATCCTTTCACATTCTTGCCGCTATTTAGGGCCTCAGTGTCTGAATGAATAACCTTCGGTTTGAAGGCGAGTCAACCCTTCAATACGACGGTGTTCGACGCTCAGTTGATCGGGGCTTGAAGCGGATAGGGAGGAGGCGAAGCAGACCTGTGGTGCACTACATTGAAGGCAGGGTAGCCTAGAGGAGACCGAAGCCAGTGGGGGCAACTTTAGGACCAGCATGCTATTGTAAAGTGAATCTCCGAAACCTCGCTACGAGGGGACGAGACGGGCGAGCGCCTTTATTTTCTCGTCTCACACATAGCATTCACTTTTACCCTAATGATCTGTGCGGATGCTTGTGAAAAGAGAGCAGAATTCTTGCAGATTTAGTACATTCTTCAAGGTTTAGAAAACAGACGCAGGAAAGACCGGCAGTCAAGCACAGGTACGCCATAAATGCCAAGCCAGAACACTTATACGCTAGACGCTGTCTTCATGATGGCGATTCAGATTCAGGCAAAAGACACTTTAAGGTGCTCTATGAGCGCTTCTAGATTGCCTTGTGGGAACTAGCCGCTGTCCTGGCGTGTGCACACTTTCAGCATGGATTTTGCTAGCCACGCTCCGGCTGGCTGCATTATGACGATAATGCTCAGCTTTCGCGTTTTCTAACGAGCCCGGGTAATTCAGCAAGCGAAATAATGCCTGTGCGCAAATATTCATTACATTGTGCATCTCCCCAGTGGTGTGACAGTTGCGCAACCCGGTCAATCATCTTGAGGACCTGGACAGAAGCCAGTGAGCTAGCCAAAACCCATTGAAAAGAGAACCTACAAATACTGAACCTAACACAGGGTCCTTAGGCACAGACTTTCAGTCGTACTCATTGGGCTTGAGGTGTGCCATTATTGTTTGTATCGCATGCATGCTAGCCGAGAAAATGCCTGAAAGGCAGAGGCCGTCCCAGGAGGCCTGCTTCACCGTTCAGCAATGCATTTTTCACTCGCCACCCTACGTTTCCTTACGTGCTGCATCTATGGAGTTATTACAGAGGAAGAAAAGAACTGGCTATGCGCTGGCCCTTTCTGCGATTGAGTTAAAATACATCCTTTTTTGATGAAGCAGATGTGAAGCAGAAACCGAAAAGCAGAGGAACATTGTGTTGGTTTAAAGGTATATAACTCCGCTGGCAATTTGGGATGCCATTCTAGTACAGGCCCGAGGGGCAGCGGAAGCAGGTGCCTCCCCCCTTCTTATCCGCAGCAGTTTTGCATGAGAAGGTTGAATTTTATCCTGAAGCGAGTTCGCCGAGACAATCCGCTTGGAAAAGAATATCTTCGGGGTTACCGTTGATAATCCACCTCCATCCTACATCTTCTGCGGCAAAGGATTTCGCCGGTATTTCAGGGTGCTTGCCTTCCTCTGGCGTACAAGAAAACGGCTGACTGCAAAGCGGACAGGAGCGTATAGGACCCTCAGGTCCCCATGCTACCGTAAAAAGGCCACATACACCGCAGGCCTCCGGGACAGATGGACCACCATACGGCCAAACATTCTCTCGGTCACCGGGTGAACTGGTGGAGGAAGCAGCAGGCACTGGTGATGCTATGTGCCGGCTTTCTCCTCCTTCATTTGCAGAAGTCTGATGCAGAATCCACCTGACGTACCGAACGGGGAGACCCGTTGCTGCACACCAAGGGAATGAAAAGTCACAAGATGGGCAGAAGCACTCCCAGTAGGAGCTGAGCGCACTGCAGTTGGCACAAGGGAGCTGACATGCCCATGCGGCTTCTAGCATTTGCCGTCTTGAGAATACCACAAGGCATGTTGCCTCTAGGCGGTGCTTGCAGCCTGGTGACACTCGGACATCCATCTGCAGCGCGTGCAAAGCTTGCGAACACAGGTCCCACTCCTTTGACTTGTAGGCGGAGATGAACAGGAGCTGTGCACTGACATACAGAGAAATCTCCTGCTGGTAACATTCCCATAGTCTCATTGCCGTGCAAAGAGCTGCACGAGCCCGCTGTTCAGATAGGTGAAAACAGCAGAGAAGGTAAAGATGAGATGCTGCAGCACTCTTCCAATGACGTGCTTCTTCTCGGCTGAGAGAGTTGGCAGGAAAACTGCAAGCCACTCCTGGGAGGGCGTGCATATCACTGGTGGTAGTGCAGGAACAACACAGGCAGGGAGTGCCTGAACGATTCTCGTTTATCAGTCTAACTCTAAAGTGATGCTTTCGAGAAAGCAAAGCAGCCGTGACGTGCATCTTTCGCTGCCTCTGTGGATTCCGCAATGCATGGCCCAGTTGCTTTGGAAGGCTGGCAAGCTCGTGAGCGGCAGCCTCAAATGCGCCTATAGTAAGGAATGCTTCCACGATATCTCCACCGATGCATTTTTTGTGTTGGTGCTGCATCGCATTTCTATAAATGCAAGTTACCGCCTGCAGCTTGGTGCTGTCACAGTGCTGGCGAGCTAGGGAGACAGCCTGTGCCCATTCCCCACTGTACAGGGCAGCATCGACCGCAAGCTCCGGCCTTCCTGCTTTGAGAAAAGCGTCTGCGCTTGTCGCTCCCCTCCCTGCAGCTGCAAGTAACTGAGCTGCGCGCAGCGTCAACTTTGTGCCTACTTCAGGGAGTTTGCTGGCGAGGCACTCTAGTTCTTCGTACCTCCCAGAGAGGAAATAGGCCTCAAGAAGTCCTTCCTGAGGTTTCAACGAAGTATAAAGATCGATCGCCTTTATCCAGCTTCCTTGTTCTTTCCAGGCGTCCGCTAAGGCCACTTTGACCTTTCGCAAGCAATTTTGTTCGCCCCGCCTAGATGAGGAGACAGCCAGTTTCAAGGCGTCTGACGCTACATCCCACAAACCAAAGGAAGCAAATAAGTGGGCTGCGTGCGATAGTTTCTGCTGAGCCTCAAAGAAAGCTCCAGCCCCCAATATGTCTCCAGATAATGCAGCTATAAAAGGTCTACCTTCACCCCTTGGGTTCAGAAGGCGAGCCTGCCTGAGCAGCTGCAGGCTGCAGTAGTCCTCGCACCTGTTCACAGGAAGGAAAAAAAATTGGAAATACCCCTTGTAAAGATACTAGTAGGTATATGGCACGGGACTACACTTGGTGCTTCAATTACTTCAGCCACAAGGGCTGCTGTCCTGTCTGGCTGCAGTAGGCGTAATCACTGCTGCTGTGTTACTTTCACAATGCGCGATTCACGCTTTCAAAGTAAAAGTGTTGCGAAACGAAGTTGCAGCCACCTACCGCACAAGAGCCTCCTCGGTGATTCCCAGCTCTTCCGACGCCAATGCAGCCTCCGCAAGTAGTCTCCACAGAATGGGGTGGTTAAATCTGGCTGCAAACGCGGCAGCCTGCTGCAGACCCGCAGGCCCTTCTGAATCCTCTGAATGTTTTCGACGGCTGCCAAGCAAATTGCGCATCTGAACAAGTGGTTCTGCATCAAAATGCTTCAGAATTTCCTGTTTAGGCCCATCAATCCTTTGCTGCATCAGTGCGGGGAAGCAAAGGGCTCTTGCACGGAGGTTACAAAACTCAATCAGGTACAAGGGTCCAAGGGGAGGTCCCTTAGATGCGTTAGCACCCACGAAGAATGAGGGAGTCCTGTTTTGACACCCTGCGTAGACAAGTACTAACCCCGTCTGCCGCAGTACTGCAATCAAGTCATCGTGATCTGACGCCCACACGTAATCCAGGACACCCTCCACGGCGTCGCAGAGCTTTGCACCAAAACATGATGAATGGCCTGAGACAACCCTCAAATGATGCGTGGTGAGCCTTCTAGCACAAGATACTCCCGCGGCGAACTCCACGCGACCCCACCCCATGATGTGTACCCCAATAAAGACCATATAAGGCGGGAGTTGTTAGAGGTTATTGCGCTGTAGCTTGCCTATCTGCTGGCGGGGAGCGGCCACTGCGACGACGTGGAGCCATCCCTGCACGTCCATCCCTGCCAGGGCCGTGGCTTGTCTGTTGAGCTTCACACTGCAAAACTCAGTTGGTACAATGCCTGAGGCTTCGAGCTGAATTTGGGGAGTAGTTAGTAGGAGCCTCAGCCGCAGCAACTGACCCGTCGTCCGTGCTACAATTAGGCATTTGCCATGTCCATCTAAAGCGCATGTATTTCCGTTGCAGGTGTCTCTTGAAGTTGACTCGCAAAAACAGCTTAGGTCTATCAGTGCAGACATCGGAACAGCTGTACTTTTTTTTTCACGGGATAGATGATGGAACCAAAGATGGTGGGAGTTATCTGCTATCACCAGCAAATGAGGTAGCAGAATGGCGTGTGCCGGACCAAGAGGAGACATGACTGTCTCCACAGTGTTGCCTGAAGTATCGCACAGTTCGACAGGGAAACCTTCCTGCTCCATTTCTTGCTGTCTCTTTACGGCATTTGGTGACTCGTGGGAGCTGTTCTCGTCAGGGAGGCGGTGGGGGCCTTCCTGGCACTGTGACTGTAGCAAGAAGCCAAAACGGTCACTTCGCCATGAAAAAGAAGGTAGCACGGCAGATGTGGCTTGTGGCACAACGGCACAGAGAGATTCTCCACACGCGAGAAAACGGGGCCCCCGGAAACGTCTGACAGTACGGTAGCCGCCAGTATCACTCAGAAAAGAAACTTCTGTTGCCAGCTGCTTGCGGGACAAAGGAGCTGCTGCTGCCACGGCGTCTTCCCCGTAGGAGCAACATACAGCATGATAGCGGAAGGATAATATGAAAACCCCCGTGTTCGTTGCTGCAGCAAGCCGTTCACCACCGGTGGCCCAGGCCAGAGCCCGGGGTTCCTCGCTGGCCAAGTTAATGGTAGCTATTAACTTACCACAAGCCTGTACCAGCACCACGAGAGCCCCAGCATCGGGATTCTGCCCTTGTGCCCCTGTTAGCACTCCCTCATGCTTCCCCGGGAAATGCGCAGCGGCAGATGACGCGGCAAACGCAGGGAGGCCCAGCAATGCCGCGACCATCCCTGAAGTGTTCCACGCGGCAGCTACGCATGAAGAAAGGCCAGTTTTAAATGAAAGCGGCTGGCAGTCCCCATCTGGATGCAAGAGCATACCGCTGCCAGTTGCGTACGCAGCTAAAATTGGTCGAACAGCCCAAGACCCTGGCTGCCAGGCTAGAACTGAGCATAAAAGCACGAGGGGAAATTTTTCATTGTTTTGAGACAGAAGGAAATTTAACCTACTACGTACGAGATGATACGAAAGCCCAAGGAAGAGGCGGTTTACCGGTGATGCCGTCTTGCCCATAAGGCTCAACCTTCGAACTCAACTTCCGTAGGTAGATACCCCGAGAGTCATAGAAGGCCACTTCCCCATCGTGCGACGCTAGGACGAAACCACTCCCATTGGGAGAAACACAGAAGCAAGAACACGACTTCTTCACATCACGCGCCCACACCCGCTGACCTTCAAGGGTCACACAAAGCAGGTGACCATCATCGTGTAGTAGACAAAGAAGCACCTCTGAAAGAAAAGCCTTGCACGGGACCCACTGGAGACCCGCTAATGCTCCGGAAACCCCAAAGTTAAACGAAGAGAGCTGCTGCCATTGTCCTTCCGCCTCTTCCCAAATCATGATGTTTCCGGCCGAGTCCCCAGTTGCTAGTAAGCGACAAACGACATCTGCAGACACGCAGCGCACGGGACCCTGAAGCAAAGTACACATGGCAGAAAGACAACGGCATCTGTCCGTATGGCCATATGTCCTTGATGCGGGTGGTGGAGATTGTGTTCCCTAGGGCAGGGTCGAGAACTCACCGGGTGTCCACTACGGCCCGGGGTGTGCCATGCTTCACCATCTTCACTTTGGATGGATTCGGTGTTTGCAGTGGTTGCTAGACCTGGAAGAGGGGACACTGGCGATATTTTTAGGGTCTTCAGACTTCCAGAGTCTGTCCCAACAAGAAGCCATTCACCCTGCCAAGCAGCACTGCGTGCTGAGCTGCACGACAGTGCTCCTTCAAGAAGGCAGTGAACTGACATCCTACTGGGAGCCGAACGGGTTCCGGATCTTCACTGAAGGATAGCTAATGGTGCGGCACTAGGACGAAAGCAAGGAGACGCCTCGCGCAATCAAGCCACTTCAGTCCTCTCCTGGTACCAACGTGGGCAAGTGGAGACGAAAAAGATGCAATTCAAAAAATGGGTTTGGGGGGAAATCTTCATTCATTTCTCTGTGCACCTGCGAGTGATGAAGTCGAGCTGCCACTCGGGTGGCTATGGTTCCGCCATCAAACGCGAGCAAGTCAGCCTCATCTTCGCAAACCGATGAGAGCCGGTTTGAAATGTTTCTGTATTATGAGCAGCCACCCACTCAAGCCCTCCCAGTTACATAATTGAAGCGCCTTAACAACCGTTAGAGAAGAGGGCGAGGCGGCTGATCCTCTGAATGAATTCAGGTCTCATTTTGCCGCGGCGTCGGCAGCCCTCGCATGCGCTGCAGAGGGGCAGCATATTACTAGCAAGTCCAGAGATGGTTTGTACAGGGTCAATAGTGTGCTATTTATCGATATTTTGAGTGCCCTGGGCTCCAAGTCCTGCGGGACTTACAGCCTAAGAGCAGTGCCTCATTGGTCTGTTCGGAGCATTCTGCCACTCCCTCTTACCCTGGAAATTTCGAATCACGGGCAGCAAAAATTTTGAGAAGATGGAAGGGGCTAGTCTTCGTGGAGTGTTTGATTACTTAGGGGAGGGAAGCTTCAAAACACGATCCCAGACACGCCCCGGAGTGACCCTCCTGCAGAGCGAGCTGGATCACATAAAAGCGATTGCTTCGGGAATGCTATCAGACGTGGACCTTCAAAGGCAAATAGAGCTGCAGCGCATGGCGGAAAAACAGAAGGAAGCAGCAGAAAGGGTTTCAGGGTGGCAGAACCTGCTTTGCAACGCAAGGCAACGCAGGCTTCTCGAGCGACAACTACAGCGGCGGCGAAAGGAGGACGAACTTCTGATGCAAGACCAAGAAGAAGAAATGTGTCGTAAGCAACTGGAAAAAGATTTAATCGAGAGGGCTGGTGCGGTGGCCGTGGAAAGGGATGAAAAGATAAGGACCTTCATTCGCGCACAGATGGTGGCAGACACCCTAGCCGGGCAGCGGGAGCAGCTCAGGTGGGCGGAGCGAAAGGCCTCCATGGAGCAGGAGCGCCAACTTGACTTATTAAGGGAGGAGCAATCTATGAATAGGCGGTTGGTCGAGAAAGAGCAGCGTGACAAGCAAGAACAGCAAGAGAAAATCATGCAGGCGCAAGCCTTTCTAAGACAACAGATCAACGAGAGAGCGCAGCGCAGAAAGCAGGAAAGTGACGAGCTAGCTGCTGAAGCTGAAGCAGCAAAAAGACAATTAGACGAGGAGCAACAAGCAGAACATGAAGCAGAGAAGGCAAAGCAAGCGGAGGTCCTTCCCACGCTCGAATGAAGGTTTCCTCTTTCATGCCTTTCAAACTGGCAGGGGATAGCCAACGCACTTCAACCATTTCGCACTGATCAGCATGCGACGTGCACTTCGCTTTAGCCGTGTTGACCTAACTAGTGCAGCGCAGAAGCTTTTTAGTGGCGCTGTTTGTCTTGCGTATCTGACGGTGGCATTACTGCAGTCTAGGCGGCTCTATAGAGAACTGGTCACGGCGAATGAAGAACTTCAAGAACGGAGAAAGGCAGCACAGGCCCAGCAGAAAACTGAAGAATCCCGAGCCTTCGCCTGCGCTGAAAAGCTCCAGCAGAGAGAGGCAATGATACGGAAGAGAAAAGAAGAGCTCAGGGCTTGGGCCTTGGACAGAAGTGAACGGCTTACAGCTCAAGGAGCGGCGGTGCTTGCAGCTGCTCGGGTAAAGGCTTCACCTTTCCTCTACACTCCTTGCTCCCTTGAACACGAACTGCTCAAGCGAGCATTTCTTTGTGGTGTAGTTCCGTTTTCTCACGTCATTGTTTGCAGAACTTCAGCTTCTGATGTATCTCCTCCTTGCTGCCCCTTTCTTCAGGCAGAGGAAGCAAGACACCAAGAAATTCAGGTTGCACGCTTTGAAGCAGATGTGAAGCAAGCAGAAGAAGCGAAGCAGCTTAGCAGACTGGCCATGCAACTGCAGCTGAAGGAGAGCAGAGACAACCAGGTTGAAGCAAAGCGAAGGGAAAAGGAGACGAAGAGGATGGAAGACATAGCATATGCTGAATCCCTTCGCAAGGCAGCAGTTGCAGCACAAGCCGACGAAGACAGGAAGATTCAGGAGCGGCGCATCAAACTTTGGAAAGTGGGGGAGGACCAGAAGCGTCAGGCAAGGGAACAGCAAGAGTCGAAAAAGCTGCAGAGGGAGCGAGCTCTTGAGGAAGAGAGGAAGGCACACGATAACCTACGTGAAGCAGATCTTATGCTGCAGCGTTTCGCTGATCAGGGCATTGCAGCAGCAAAGGCAGTTGGAGCAGAGTGGCGCATACTTGAAAAGGCAAAGAAGAGGCTGCTTCGCGAAAGCAGTTTAGATAGCCCTCCTAGAAGTAAAAATGCTGATAGCGGCACAGCGACACCCCCATCGCCTATGCTCTGCATGGAACAGTGCTCCATGTACCCAGGTTGTGGAGCCTCCGTTTGATCAAACTACGCGGTTAACAGGGAAGAGGTTCACATTCGAAGAGGAGCCGGTGTAAGGGAATTTGGCGGTCCCCCCTACTCTGAGGCGGTCTCACCCTTGGTGGCCCTTTAAAAAAAAAGAGGTCTCTAGTTATCGCTCACTCTCGCCTTCAAATCTGCCCCCAAAATCCACGTGACCATGTGGAATTTTCTACCAATCGATTCGCCTGACCGGATTTGCTGGAGCTATGCTATTTCTAAAGTGAATATCCCCTTTTTTCTTCCACTGTACTATTTGACACTGGATTTTAACTGGGTCTCATCTCTGAACCAGCGTGAAATGATAATGAAACTGTCCTTCATGCGCTTTCATATGCGGTTGTCCAGGGTTTAACTCCATGCAGAAAATAATCAGTACAAGGCTTTATTCTTCATATTTAGCATATTAAACCCCTTCCAGCCCTGTCAGTGATGCTAGCCGAGCTCAAAGTTGCCGCCCATTTAGCCAAGGCTTGGTTGGGGGAAGCACGACAACATACACTGGGACAGATGCACTTTGAGGCTGTTGTCTCTGTTAAGACTGCATTAGAACCCATGATAGCCACACTCCATGCAGCATAAACTGGCTGAGTATGCACCAGAATACCTCATGGGGCTGTAGTGGATCGCATTCTCAAGCTTTCATTGCGAAAGTGTCGCCGGACAATATACTTTGCCCATTGGCTTGCACTTGTCGTGATTGCTCGTGGATAGCTTGATTCAAGCTCCGTGGTATCGGAATTGTAGGGGACTAATGGCTAGAGGTCTTTAAAGATAGCACAGCCAGAAGCAAATGCACAATCAGAACAGCGCCCACAGCTCCATGCTGTCAACCTGGTGAGAACATTCAACCCACGCGGGGTGGGTACTTGTCAGTTCAGAGTTGCAAAGTGCAGTGCAAAAAAGTAAAAACACCTGTAACTACAAGTGATGGCACTGCGCCTTTGATGGGCTGGTCGAAGCGATTCCCCCGGGTCATGGGTTGCAGTCTCTTAACTGTGGGGGCACTTCAGAAATAGCCGGAGTCGCTTAGCCATGTAAGTACACAGAAAACTAAGACCAACAAGTACAGTCACGAGTAGGAGGCAAAAGAGCTGGCTTCCGTTAACGGTGGCAGAGGCGAACACGGCCATGGATGATGAATCCGGCGTCTTCTAGCAGTACACCGTGGGTGGGATCCCAGGCAGCAGGCCAGATGATACATTAAAAAGGTTGAAATAGAGGTGATCGGAACAGTCTTTACTCGTGAAAGATGTTCCGAGTCAGGTGCCGATAAGGCACAGGCACACCGGGCCTGTCTCACAGCGCCGGAATTCGCTTTGCGAAAATTCCAACTGCACATTATCTCGAGAGCTCCCGGGTCACTTTATTTACATGCTTTTGCTTTTGTGTATGTGATAACCGTCATGCATACAGATATCCTGGGGTTAGCACCTAAAATTGGGGCCGGTACATTTATAGTGTACCCTCAGCAGCAGTTCGCTCACTCAGCGTGGGCCAACTGGGTCACCGGGGAACTTCACCTGGCCAATGATCTTCCCCATTTCCTACTTGCCGAACAGATACAGCTAAACTAGAGCCATGGAAAGTCGGCAAATGAACCTGGAAAATACTTTTAAGTTGCATCAACGCCGCAGTTTGTGGCCTGCCGGAGAAGGAGACACTGACGGGTACGGGCCAACTGAATGACCCCACTGGTCGGCGAAAGTCATCAAATATGTCGCAGTAAAACTGGCTGCGTAGGATAAATAAACCCTCAAAACTCTCAATTGAACCGTTTTTGATGCATGAGAGGTTCAGAGTTCTGCAAACACTCCCGCCGAAACCTTTCCCTGTTGTCGCGTACCATAGCAATGATGACGCCACAGGTGCTACCTCAAACCTTGCACACGCAGCAGCAACAACAACAGCAGCTACTACAGCAGCTGCGCAGGGACCTTTATAGGCTTAGTGACAGCAACAGGGTGACTCGCCTTCAAGGAGCGAGGGCCATCCTACGCGTGTACGAGGAGGAAGCTGCTAGGAGAGCGGCACGGAGTAACGAAGCTGCGATGACTACCAACAGTTATCAAGGCACCAAAGAGGCCCATAACTGTCCAAGCTGTCCCTTTTCAGGAGTGTTCTTGAGCAGTGTTTACTCTCCAGTCTCTGTTTTGTGTGCCGATGACACATCGGAGTCTTGCCGGGCAACTGCGCTAGACCTCGTCCAGTTAGTAGTAAAGAATTTCCTCTCCAGACGGGAGGTAATACTCATTTGCATGGGCAACAAAAATGCCAGCGACAAGGCTTTCTCCTGCGGGGGAGAATGCAACAACTGCCCCGCAGCTGCAGCTTTCTTCTGCGGCCGCAACGCCGGCGGTGACGGTACTTACTTAAGTATCAACACCGGCATTGCTGGCAACTCAGAAGCGGTAAAGCCCCTGATCACAGTCATTGCAGAAAGACTTAAGGAAACATCGCAGGAAGTGGAGAAAAGCGAGGAGCTCCGACTCAGTAACATGCAATTCCTGCAGCATCTGCTATTACAGTACGCTGCAGACCCGCCTGCGTCGAACTCCAACAGAGGCCAGCACAACCAGCAAAAGCAGTCGATGTTTCAAAGCGAAAAGGGCTGGAATGCAACAGAATTTGCAGACTGTTTGTTGGCTGCGGTTGCTGGCGCACTCAAAGACAAGAGCCCGTCCAATGGCATTGAGGCATGCCGTCTTCTCTCTGCAATTTCAGAAAAACTGCAAGCATCCGTGCTGCTTCAAGTACGTAGCTGAGCTTTTCCAAGTGAAGCCCCTGTTTTGTTGCTTCTTGAGAAGCCTCTGCCCAGTGTAAACCCGCGCGCAGATCTGGGCCATGGACCTCATGCCCACATTCTTATATGCTGGCTGCTCTTCAGAGCTCCAAACAGCTACTGCATCTTCTAGTTGGTTGCCTTGCTAGACCCCAGCGAGCAGTCAGATGGGTAAGCACCAGATCTAGCAAGTCGTTCGAAAGTTTAATGTACATGACTCCGACAATTTTGTAGGCGAAAAAATCTTTATATTGCTCTATGGCAACTAGATATGCAGGCAAGAGTAAAGTTACCCAGCTAAGGAACGAAAGGAAATACATAGAGGGCAGGCCGAAGAATATTCATGCGCGACCCACGAGCTGTCAGTTGTTGTTCGTGGTTTGCAGCAAGCGGCCGCAGCCTGTGAAGCCATGCTACGGTCGATTTCTTCCCGTGCAGCAGTTGCTGAAGACGGTGTTTCTGCTGCTGCAAGCCACATACGGGCTGTAGCTACAGCAATTAGACCCATACTACAGCAGGAAGCTGCTGTTCTGAACAAGTAGGTTTGTTCAAACTTATTTACGAGAAGAATAGCCACTGGTTACTGAGGGATGGTGAGAATATTCACCATCTTCTGTCATTGTTGCCCTTGATATCGCAGACTGAAAATGATCCAGATGTTGAAACGGTTGGTACAAGAAATGTCTCCGCGGGTCTTGCTGCGACAGAAAGTGCTCCCGCACCTGCTGCAACTCTTCCTGCTCTTGATGGGCGACATCGACCAGCAAGTGGCCCGTGAGGCAGACAAAGCACTGCTTGTAAGGAAGGAAGTTTTGTAAAACAGTTTTCAGTCCCACGTCTATTAAATACCGGGATGAGGATGCATGTTGCAAAATCATATGCGGAAGGTGGGATCTGTCCACGCGCTGCAGAGCCTTGCCCCCCGTTGCGTGTTCTTGTCCCGGAGAAGGCAACAAAGGCGAGAGTGGAGGAGGGAACAGGCGAGTTCGCAACCACTAAGCAGTGAAGAAGAGGACCTTACAATCGGCGATACAAGCAGCAGTGAAGACGTTTTAGAGGTGCGCGAGTGACTTAGCAGGATGCGCAGCTATGAGCTAAAAGCGGATACATCACGGAATCACTCGCGGTGGATGAAGGAGCTGCTCCAGAACGACGAAGCATGCTGCCGATACTTTCACTGTACTAGATTTAAATGGCATTTGCTATTGGCATAGGCAATTGAAGGCGATGGGCCACATAGAACGCCACCTACTCCGCCAGCTGCTTGCGAAGGCGACGCGGAGGGGCTCTACGAAGCAGCCAGCTATCATAGGGAGCAGGCGACGGAATTGGCAGGGGTACACTTGAAAGAGTTGATGGCTGACGTAAGGAAACTCGTTGCATTCCTTAGTGTCTTCGGGAATGCGCAAGGCTAGTTCTTCCCACTGCAACTTGGGACGGGTGGTAGCCCCTGTGCAATGATGGGGAACAGGTATGAATGGTCGTGTTCTCCGGTTACTTTTGCAGCTGTTGCCTCGGCTTACAAGTTGGTCTGCCGATGAGCGGCTTGCATCCCTGAGGGCGCTTGCTGCGCTAATGCCAATTAGCGGGTTTCGCCTGCTAAACGAGCTACCGCATCTCCTGTTGCAGCTCTACGAAACTTGTGTTATCGAAGGAGGAGGGCCCCCTGGGAGCAGGCAAGATGATCAGCAACAGTGGTCCCCTCTGCTGTTTCTTGTCCAACACGGCATACTAAGGGAAATAAACAGCAGAAGGAACCCGGGCAGTGACTGCAGCAGCAGCGACTCCCGCGAGCCGTGGCATCGCGGGGGCTTGCAAGAAATGGGGGCTTGCAGTTCACTGTGCAACACCCTCGAAGCGGTCGAGCTTGCATTACACTGCACGGGAGAGGTGGCGCTGCTGCTACCTCCTTGCTCCTGGCTTCCTTTGATCGCCTCCCACCTAGGTTTGCAAAGGGACGCTCATCAGTACATTCGGGACAAGGAGAAAGTACTGGCTAATGCTGTTGACGATGAGACGGAGCAAAAAATTTCCATGTGGTCAGATCTTGCTTCGCACGAGGAAAAAGTGTTCTTGGGTAGGTTTCCCGGAGGTTATCAGTTTGTGGTGAACGCACTTGGGCTGAATTCACCCAGATGCGTCCGGGATCAGCGAAGGGCAGACTATAAAGCTAACGCTGGAAAAGCCATTTCTGCAACAACACATATGTGTTCCTCCGAATCACGGAAACAGGCGCTACTGCTGTTATCTCGCCTACTGAGAGGGCTTAAGCCATATAACGAACATGGACGAAAACGGCAGGGTCAGAAACCACACGAGAATAAGGGGGATGCGAAGATTTACCATAGCGGGGCCTACGTTCTAGGCAGAATAGAGCTTTGGCTGCTAGTGCGCATAATAGAACAAGTTCAAGGCACCGAGTGTGGCAGGGATAACGACGAAATTATGCCCTTTACAGCTGTTCTCCTTTTACAGCTGCTGCATGCGGCTGGGGAGCTCTGCCAGTTGGAGGCTAAGAGCCTCTTTGCAGCAGCATTGCTGCAGCAAATCGACCCTCGAAGCCATAAAGATATTACCAGAGAGGCAGTAGGGCACATCGATACATTCAGCATGAACACGCTACTTTGGGCTCATCAGCAACTCTCGTTTTTCAAACGGTTCTGTTCTGGGGATGTCTGTGATAAATTGCACAGAATTCATCCCGGCGACTGTTGTATTCTCGTTGTTGGCATGCACGCTGGTCCTGTTGTGGCTGGCACGGTTTCTGTGACAGGTGACAAGTGTTTGCGAGTACACTGGTGAACAACCACTCAAGCTATATCTAGCGTTTCTTGACGACCTTGTTGCAAGCGAGCTGCATGGTGATTTCGGAAGGGCATGCTCTAGCCCACAGTTCCAAAGAGCCAAAACAAACGAAAAATTGCACATACTGTGGAGTGCCAATGATCCGCGGAGGCTGTTGCTCCTCCGAGCTCTCCATGGCGCACAGGAAGCTGCAGATGCCGAGGAGTCCCCACAAGCACCAAACTGTCTGAGGATGTGGGAACTTGTAAAGGTAAGGCTATGCAGTTATCCACAGGAGTGCGGAAAGGTCGTATTTTGATTTAGAAGCATTTTAAGCATTGAGAGTCTCCCACGTGGGAAAAATCGTTGTGAGTGGGGTGCATCTGAATCATTAGGAATATCTTCCTTGTCTCGCTGGCGTTGCAGCTGCTGCAGAGACAGGGAACCGCACAAGAAGCTGTAGCGCCAGTGCGGGGTGACATTCTTGGAGCCTGTCTGGCTCTTTTTTCCCTTACGTTTTTCAAACCACTTGCACGGTACGTCTGCGGGTAAGGCTGGTTAGCTGGTGTACCTCAGGTGTCTTGATTCAAAACGTAAACTCAGGTATGGCGGTGCGAAACATGTATACCATCAGGCCTTATGGGGGCTGGTTGCTAGAGCACTTACTTGTACCAAATCTCGGTTGGCGACCAGGAGAAGCGAATGCAAAGCTCCGCAAGGTACGCAAAACATACAACATGATGCGCCCAGCCAAGCGCAGACTCCACAGCGACCACCAACAGATCGCTCACCAGGTCATTCGAAGGCTGTGAGATTCCTCAGGTCGCCCTTCTATGCGTTTCGCAAATAATTCCCACATTGTCAACGAACGGCACTCCAGTTATTTCCAGACCACAGGAAGGGACTGAAGAAGATTGTGACGCATTTCAGCTCATGCCGGAAAAAGAAAAACGAGAGCAGCTTGAAACAGATTCAAAAGAGGCAAATGAAAACAAAGTGGAGGCTAGATCAGTCATAGCGGCACTGTCAATGCTTACTCCGTTGTTGGTATCTTGTATGGATGATGACTGGAATGCGGACGTGCGTTTTTTAGCAGTTGGAGTTGTGCGCCAGTTTTTCTTTGACCTCAACGTGAGCCCGTGGTATCTTGTCGATGGAAAAACACCACTGAATGCGTTTAGCTAAACTTGCCCTTCAGTACTTACTACAAGCTGTCATTCTTGACGTGCGAGGAAGAACTCTCATTTGTGTACTGACTGCTCTGCAGCATGTTGCACTGCATCGCAATACGCCAATGCCTCGCCACCCTTTTTGCGACCTGCGCAGGGGGACGAGGAACAGCATGTAGCACTTCAACAGCTTGCTGCAGCAACAGCAAGCCCTCTCCAGCAAAGGCTCGATGACGCTCGGGACGACATACGCGTTGCTGCTGCAGACGCTCTACAGGCGATGCTGAAGCAGCGTCCGCCGGTAATTCACCGTCCTGCTGCCACTGAAATATGCAAGAGTTTGTGCATCTGCTTAGACGACCGCAGCGAAGTCCTGGCCACAGCAGCAGAAGCTGCTCTTCTGGCTGGTGCTGAAGATCTGAAAGCTGTAGTACTTGAGGTACGCAGTACGGGTGCTAGTCATATTCACAGCAGTGTGCTTGCCCGCGGCGCACATCTTTGGAAAGATGCCTAAACTGCATGAGGTATTATTCTGCTTGAGCTACAGTGCATCAAGAGACAATGAGGCTGGCGTACTTGCTCTTGTGCAGGAACTTCAAGCAACGGAGCCAAGCTGCCTTTACCCTGAAAGGTACAGGCGGATTCGTCGGAAGCTGCTGGAGCTTCCGGAACTTTAGCCTGCTCTAACTGAGTCTTAGTCTGAGAGTAATACAAATTTAGGACCCACCGCGCGCTCAATCAGACAGCAGGCCAATGCGAGAGGAGCAATTGATACTTCAGATAGCTGCCATCCTCACCACTTGGCTCTCCTTCACAGTCACTCCCAGTAATTATAATTTTACTAAACACGACGGCATTGACCTTCGGTCTCAACAGGAAAAAGCGCGTCACACGCCAGCGGATCTGTGCTTGTTTATCCAAAAGTACCGGGAAACGCTGCTGGAGAGAAAATGGCCCTACTGAGCTGAGCACAGATTTGCCTGCCCGTTTTTGAAAGTTGCTAGACAATTCGGCTCAAATTAACAAGCGTGTACAGCCTTAGCGTGCGACAAGCCATCATCGACTTCTGCAACCCGATGTCACAATGAGAATGCGATGCCGCATTCTCATTGTGGAGATTCATGCATGAGGAATCCACATGGAACAATTTAGCTAGATAGGATATGCTCTACAGTGTAAAATAAACTAGATCCGGCCTGAAGTGTGGAACTTGAGGAAGGTTCCGTAAATGAAGATAATTATTGGTTTTCTTCACCGCATTCTAGCGGGAGTTAAACAAGACGGTGGCCACTTAAGCAGGCGCTGCTCCGTTTCAAATTTCACGTATATATCCTACTAACGTAAGTAACCAATGATGGAAGTGGAGCCTGAGACAAACCCCCTGCTTCTCAGCTGCAAAGTAAGAGCAGCACCAAATACATCCCCGCCACTGCAGAGGATGCACCTTGCTAAGCCTAAGTTTGACGTGTTTTCCTGTTCATGAGCCATACACGGAAGCTGAGGAATAGCCGCATTGGGGGAACCCAAAACAAAATATTCACCCTTAAGAAACTTGCACTGCTGCAGATGAGATCGAACATTTCTATCCCCCTCCCCCAGGAGATGTGAGCGTATGGGTGACTCATTGTTTCCTAGATTGGCGCACTTTACTTCAAGCGAGAGAACGAAGGTTCATGGCTGCCTCTGTTTGCCTTAGTTACGGACCGCGCTGAACCTTAGAGGCGGTGCAGCGTTCCGGGACTATATGCATGAGAATTAGTAGTTTCCCATGCACCGTGCCAGTCGAGCTTCCTCGCTCTCGAAAACCGTAGCGTGGTGGAGGAATTGTACAGGGCCAACACTCAGGCTGTCCTGGGGGGCATGCCCACGTTTCCAGCTGGCGCGACAGACCTGGTGCTAGTCGCTTGTATGTTGAGGGACTCCAGAGCCCAATTTTTGCTAACTCTCGAAGTGGCTCCCTGCTCTTCTGGTCCGTCTGTTTTTGAAACGCCTCACCAACCTGCATTCGTAGTAGGGTCTGGACTCGCCCAGTCACCTTTCAGTTTGTACACTGCGCACGTATACCTTCACGCACCAGATAGTAGCGATAACATTCCGTCCGACAGGGCGACAATACACTTGCCACTAATTGGGATCTAGGCCCCCTGGCATGCCAGGCGTAGGCTCCATTTGAAGGATGCGACGTGCGAAAAAGTCCCCCGTTATACTGCCTCGGGAGCAAAGCAGGGAGAGAGAAGGAGACCCTGTTAGCACCTGAGAAGGTAAATGCGCATGAAAGGAACATGTGAACCTGAAGTTTGTGCGTACAACCAAGTCAAAAGCAAACGTAAGGAGGCGCGTGCCACAAGGCAAGTTAAACTTAGCAGATATAATCTTTTCGAGAAGAAAAGCATGTGGCGAGATAATGGAGGTTGCTGGCTCGGCGTTGAGGCGTACTTCAAGGCAGTAGCTCAATTCAGCCTCTGTCATAGCCTCGCCTGTCTGCAGGAGGGCACATGCAGTGTGTCAGCAAAATGAAAATTCTATAGTATGGATTGAGTGCTAGCCGAAAGGCAGGCAGTTACACGGAAAGCTGCTCATTGTCTCACAGTTGTGAGCAACTTTGTCAAGGTCTCCGGCGGTACCTCGCCCCCTTCCTTGCCTTTACTCAATTGTTTCAGTGCATCAACCACGTCAGAGTATTGAAGTGGCTGCGAAACTCGTTGGTTCAGGTACAGCTCGAGGAAACGTTCAAACGCGATGCTTTCAGGCTTCGCAGGCGTCTCCGCTCCCACTGTTGACTCCGCGGCTGTGCCTTGCCGGTGCATGATGCCATGAGTGCCGCGGCACTCGCTTAAAATATTACTTAGCTCCAACTGTGTTGGCGCCTCACCCATCGCGCACAGAAGGTTTGGGAGCTCTCTGATGGGTACAGTGCCTCCAAGTCGCCTGCTGCGAGTCGTCCGTTCCCCTTGACTACGCAACTGAGAATAGTAGAAGAATTCTTTTGCTGTGCGGTAGAATTTGCCCTGCCAGAGACATCAACACGAGCCCGCTTTGCGTTGCTGCCCAGATGCAACAGTTTGCAGTTTACACGTGACTGTATACATTAAGAAAGGAATGGGCACAAGGATTCTATTTTGCGGAATTCAGCAAGGGAACGCCGTACGAGACTTCCGCCAGGAATGCGGTACAGAATCGACGCCACTCCGGATGGGCCTGCAGAGAAATGAAATACACTAGGAAAATAGGGGCAGCTTTAATAATGAATGCGGTTGCGTGGCTTCACAGAAGGCTGGCCCCTTCAATTTAGTTACCTTTCTGGAACTCGCTCTGTACCACCCTGTGGTTCACCTTCCACTGGAGAACCGTGAAGTCGCTGCCCCCGCATGAAAAAACCATAGTATGTCCATGGTGGGGAGCTGATGCGGCTAAGGCAACGATTTGTCCAGCATGCGCAACTACGCTTACACTCTTGAATGGATCGCTGCGAGAACGGGAGAAGCACTAGATGACTGCTTACTGTTGCAGGCGCCTCAAACATGCTGCAAAACCCAATGCTTGTGAGAGAAGTACAATGTCACTTTAGCGGCTGTTATGGACAGCAGCGCCGCAAATTAGCACTAATCTCAAAACTAACCCTTGAAGTGGAAGCTGGTAGAGGCCTAGGACTTGCTCCTTACAAGCACCGAGAAGCACCGGACTGAAAACCAAATCAATCGTCTGTTATGCAACTGTAGCTTTTTGTTGCGGAATGGTAATGCCTGTGAGCTACGCACTTCAAGAATGAAACAAAATATCCTCTTGCGGCATATGGTATTCACACACAGGTGCAGCCGACCCCCTTACCTGAATTTCTTTCCTTCGTTTGCAGTTTGGGTCCAATCCTGCACCAGAGCCAGCTGCAGTACGCCACCGCCACCTTTCCCCATTGCAACGGAGGCAGTCTAAGATCATTTAAACGCAGTCGAAAGCCATAACCCCTTTGGAAGACTCAGCTTGAGGCGTCCATCAATCAGGTATATTGATGCCTGGCTTTGGCGGTTTGCTTTTACTTTGATAAACACTTTCGGCGCATTTGCAGCTGATGCCCACCTTTATGCAAGTCATCGAGTTCGCGCTCCATACTGTTGCTTTTGCTTCTGTTGAATAAATGAGGACTTCAGTGTCCGGCTCACCCACCTGGAAACAACGAAACAACCCACACTCCACCCACGCAGGTAGCAGTGGACTTGCTAGACAATATCACGCGCAATTTTCGCACAACGTAAATGTGTGCGAAAGGATGCCGGCTATTGTTTCTTCTGGGATTGCGTGTTTCAAAAGAATTCTACGCTGATTAACGCAGCTCACGGGAGACGGCAGCGCTAAACAGCCGGCAGGTAAGGCGCGTTGTTCTATTATGCGAGACGCCCGCTTCAGAAGACCTAGTGACATGCGGCAAAGGCCTGTCTTCCCTTTGAGCAGGCACAAGATATATTTGCCGGTAGGGAGAAGGAGGGGCCACGTACTACAGTGAGATTGCCGAGGGAATCCATTTGCTACCGTTTTTGGCCTAAGCGAAGTGGAGGTTTCCACTGACAAAGCTGCGTGCTTCTTACCATTCTACTTACCCGTGTGCTCAAAAGAATTGGTAACATCATACTCGACGAGAGTTCGGTCTTCACCTACGCTGAAGAGGCGCGGATATCCCTTGCTGTATAGGTGAGGTGACGCTATTGGGAGAGGCTGTTGAGCCGGGCGCGATGCAAAAGACTGCGCCGGGCCAACGACAGTTGCTGCAGTTGGGCCACTGGCAACTGTTGGCAAGCTCTGCAAGGGAGGCTGACAGTGGGAATAGGCGAAAGAAAGGCCGGAGACTCTTCGATAGTGTGAACGATGCTTTCCTGCAAAAGAAAGCGCTTAATAAGAAGCGTGCGCACCTTTCACGCGGCTGTTCGTCAGTAAATACGCCAACTTTCCAGGCGCTGCATTCCAGCCCAGCAGCAATGTGATAAGGTTGAGAAGTGCTGCGACTGGGCAAGGCTTAAAATTGGTCACTTAAAAGGCTTTGCCTGAAGGGAAACTCCCTCAGATAGTGCTTATAGAGCTTCTACTTGGATCGTGCACGCATTTACCTGCAAATGCCCATTCCTTAGGAAGTTGGGGATTGCCCAAACGACAGTCGAAACTACAGACACAACACCTTCGAAATAGTAGCAACGATAGAGAAACACTTTCCAGCTCAGCGCCTAAAATATGGTGCCTAGGATACACTGTCTAAGGTGCTGTCTTGGTTCACCGGAAGAGGCAAACGAGATGGTCCGCATGAGCGACGGCAAGGTGGGCGGAACTCTTGCAAAATGTGCACTGTAGCACACCAGAACAAAAGGATGTAAACTCCCCTAGCGATGGCAGTGTGGTCTTCATCGCAGAGTTCCCCTTCAGCGTTAAAATTGTGAGCCAGGAGATCACTAACATGGGTGACTGCATCGCGGCTTTCCCTTGTGCTGATTAGCTCAGCCATCCATTGGGATAAATCGCCGCCATGCGTCGCTGCTGAAGTCACATTCTCTGGAATTGTGAATCCGCATATTTTCACTGTCCCGTTGCTGAAGCCGATGGCTAAAAACACTCCGGATGGGCTGAATGCTGCAGCCTGCGGTTTCATCCACTTCAGGAACAAAGAGGAGCCTTTGTGCCTGGAGAGACAGAGATGATTCTTTGCATTCTGGAGCTAAGCTATGGCATTTTGTGGTTGGAAAGGAAACAAAAAAGCTAGCGTTTGCAGCTGAATCGCTGCTTGACGTTTAGAGTGGGTCTCACTGTGGGCGATAGCTTGTCGAACCAGACATTACCCAGCAGTGCATGGCTTTCCGTATTCCAGAACCTCACATACCCTAAGGCTCATATATCTGGCAGCTTCGATTACTGACGCGTGAGGAGACGTAGTTGCAACACACCCGGCTACGATGGGGACGAAGGTGAGATGAGGCACACACTTTGGCTACAAAGGGGAAGACGATGAGATGCGGCACAATGAGATCAATGCCGTTGAGGTAGGTGGTTCACCTGTGACTCCAGCAACAGCAAGAATTGGTCTGAGAGGGTGAAAGACAAGCGCTGTTGGTACTGAGTCAAGCCCCTCGAATACATTGACGATCTTGCTGCAAAATAAGCACCTGCGCATGATACATGAACTGTGGAAAAAGCTTCATGAGCACAGCAACAAAACCATTATTGCAACTTTCTCTAGGACCCACACTTCCTTCGAACTTTGCTCAACGGTTGTGGAGCCCTCAGCTGGAGAAACCTCTATAATCCGCGCCTTTGATGTCGAGATCACGAAGGCTGGCAATCTTTTAAGATCCGCCATCCACTGGCGCCTGGCATTTGCTGAGCCCTTCTTCGAAGCAGAAGCGGAGCCTTCTAAGTGTGGAAGCGCTTGGGTCACTTTCACAAAACAACCATTCTCACCGAAAGCAACTGTGAATGGCAAGCGCAACTTAGTAAGAGAACGGGAAAACCCGTTCGCGGAGCAGGCATTGGACAAGCAAGCACTACGAACCGTTGAGCTTCACAACTTTACATTGCAATAACGTGTTCCTTGCAGCCAATAAGATGATTGTAGGCCGAGTGCTTCCTATCAATCCTGCAAACATACGGCTTTCAGGTGTTAAAGCGTCCACGAAGGATACGCATTTTATTTGACCCTGAGGAACCAGCGGCAACAAGAACATTAAGAACGCGACGTTTGTTACAGTGGAAGAAGATATGAACTTAATCCTGGTGGAAAAAAATTGATTGACGATCCTCAAGCCTAGGCTAGATGTGGCTTTCCTCACAGCATCTAGGTCTTCGAAGCAGCGAACCAGACGGAGCTGTGGGTCATAAAAGCTGAGCACAAGATCAATCGGGTGCGTATTATGGACGGCATGATATCCTGTATTTATCCAAAAGGTTACGCATCCTATGCGCTGCGTATAATACGGTTTAAGAAGTGCAGGATGTTTCGTTCATTGTTTACCACACTGCTCCGTCCGAAAACCCTGCGACGATCCAGCGGTCGTGATATGTCTTCAGGCAGCTCACGCACGAGTTGCGCAGTCTGAGGATCGAAACGGCCCTGCGCTCATCAGGTCTACTAAGTCTGCGAAGACAAAAGCCGATCAGCAGGCGCTCACTTCGATTCAGCAGCTATCGCAGTACAGCAGTACACTTCAGTTTCGCCGTATATGTTTTTGTTCTTGGTCACCCAGAAGGTAGCCTCTACATCTTTTCCGACCGCTCAAAAGGCACGCTCTCCTTCTTTGCTGCTGGGCTAAAGTCATAGCAATTACGCACGACACCTCCCTTGTAAAGATTTGATTTTTGCAGACATACCCGTCGAGAATAAGACTTAAGTTCCACATGACTACGTCTCCGTCGCTCGTGCCTGAAAAACATGCTTCGCGCAGTGAAAGTGTTGAATGTGCGCTTTCTGGGGCCTAACGAACCAAACAATGCCATAGCTACCAAATATTCCGGCAGCGAATGAAGGCAGTTACCAGAAAGAGCTTTTGTGGACTGTGGAAGAAACAGGGATGTGGTTATGTCTCCAATCTTCTGTTTGAAAGCCTTCGATTGGAGCGCTGGGGAGTAGAAGTGGAAGGATGAGTCTTCAGAATGCCAATACCAAAATAAAACGCGCCGCCTCCCGCTCGTCAGCAACTCATTCACATCCCATTGATTAAAGCGGACTTCATGCTGCGCAAGCGCGACACATTACTGTCCCCTGATAGCGTATGCGGCATTATAAACGGTTTCCCTACCCCCGCATTTCTGAGAGCTTCATGACACCGCTTCTGGATATCGAATCCAGGCAAAATATGTTACCTGGATATCTGGGGTGGCTATAACTGCGATTCTCAACGGCGCGTTCCTGAATTCCATGGGAAAGCGTCATGCGCTCCACATTTGTTTCCGGTGTCATATTCATGTAGAATGGGCTAACAATTAAGAATAAGCAACAAGATAGTGTAGCCCTGCCCGGGATCTCTCCAGTTCCAGATTGCCACTCCTTGGTAGATGTCTGATGGAAGGCTGCTATGGTTTCTTTTGGAAGAATCAGGATAATCTGTTGGCTCAGTTCCATCTGGCACCGTGGGATTCAGATACTTGGACGTTTTCTGGGACGGTGCCTTCCCCATGATGTAATCCTCTGGGATAAGGCTAGACAAAGTGGCTAGGAGCTTTGCGTCTGGAGTGAAGTCAACCGATGACACCCCTGAAGCAAGGAAATGGGCCGGGCAAGCTCAAAGTTGTGCATGCTTGAGCTGAGGAAAATTTCGTGCATTAACAAGAAGGTGTGCTGGAATTTTAGCATGCTGGGTCCGCGACTCTCTGAGCGCACCCATAGGGTGAGGGTCCGTATATACTTTCACATGCTTTCCATGCGTTCGGTTCCAAACAATCAGCAAGCTTTCCTGCAAACGGGCAAACGACAGCATTGCCTAATGCACGCCGCTGCGCTAAAAACGGAGACTATGCGGCGAGAATTGCACAATATGTGGGGCAAACCACGGAGCACAATCAAGGATAAACAAAATTTAGTTCGTTCGCACCTGTCCCACGTCCCCAGTTGCAATCCACTCTTTGTCTTCGGAGACAGCGACGGCAGATATCCGGTTAGTATGACCACGCAGAAACACTTGATTGTCACCGTTGGGAGCTGGTGTCCCTCCACCGTAAATGTGAAGAACGGCAGTGTTGGAAGCAGGAAATAACACTGCTCTCTCCCCCGTGCTGCTTCTTGAAAGACTATGCACGCCATTTCTTATCCCCTTGTCGAACCCAAAAGCCCACCAGAGTTCCTGTTAGAAAGAATGCAAGGTGCAGCGTTACGAGTTTTCTACCTCGAGAGGTAGCGCGGTGCACTATGTGCTTACTCCACAAACTTACGACAGGGATGTCGGCGGCATTTGTGCCTTCAGCAGAGCTTCTGGTCGCTCTGTCGCAGACCATGCTACTATTCGCTGCTGGATTATCCGCAACCTTCTTTTTAGGCAATGGCTGTTCGTCTGATGAGGCCTTCAGCGGCCCTTCGCAGACACGACCCATCGCTGTTCTGCAATATAGAGGAATCCCCCCCAACAAAGTACCATAAGGCAGATCCCCACGGGTTCCTGTCCACTCTCCAGGCAAGTATGAATTACTGCCCACCGGGCCCCTGTGAGAGGAATTGAAACAGCGACTGAAACGGTCGCGCTTCACTACCGTCAGAGACTGCGTATAAGCCGTCCTTTCCGCCTCCAGCAACGTTGCTAGTAATTCTTTAAATGTACCGACTACCCTGTGGGTACTACAGACGCCTTAAGGGCTTACGACGATCCGTTTGACTGCATTCCTTTCTTTAATTGCAGGTAGCTTAACCCTAAACCCTCCAACCTGACTGCCTTGCCGCTTCGGCAGGTACAGTACCCGCTAAAGCCTCATATCAAAGGGCAAGAATCTAGGGAAAAACAAGAAAACGGTCTAGAGTATCTAAACAACTCTTATTCTTAACCGCGAGTATGCAACAGCCACAGCCCTGGCCGCCCCCTGAGAGTATGCCCCACATACCCTTCTCCGGTGCAGGCCATTACAGTTATCGAAGGGAGAAACACCTCCTACCAGCCAACGAAGCTCCAAAAAACATTCTTCCATTTACATCATTAAGCTATGAGGCGTGCATAGCATTGAGAGCATTCATATATGAACACAGCCAACCCGTGGTCAGGCAGAGCAGAGACTGATGGCGAACAAATGAGGAATTTCCACACAGAACGCTGGGGATTCCTTTTCAACTTCGAATTTGTAATTGGCACAGATTAACCATTGTTATGTGCTTCTCTGTGTCGAACGGCTGCAGGCGATATGCCCAGTAGTGGGAAAGCCCCAAAGCCCCAAAGCCCCAAAGCCCCAAATGCTCTCAGCATCACACGTGTATTGCTCCGTCATTCATCATTCTCGTCAAGAGCTTGATCTTGTGGGCTAAGTCCAGTGACACTTTGAACTGTCCAGACATGTTCGGGAAAAGCGTACGAAAAGAGCGCAGAATATTGCTGACGGCACGCCGGCGTGCACACAGTTCCTGTCTACCGGGGTGGATTCCTGGAGCTGGAGGTTGGGCATATGTAAAATCGCTCTTCTACGCTATGGCACGAGCAGACAGAGTAGAGTTCATATTCCGCCGGGTTTAAGCTCACCTTATATTAGTGCTATAGATGGCCAAGGACAAGGAATTGCACTCTGGCCGTCGCTGCCGCCGGGTTAAGCCTTTCTGGCTTGTGCTTGATGTGCTTGACTAGCCTGGTAGCGGATGCGAACGCAAGGCAGTTCGCAAGCTATTGTACTTTAAATGAATCAGGAAGTAAAACAAAGGCTTGTTCCTTCACCGCTGAGGAGGAAATTGATTTCTTGATGAAGCACATTCCTATGCGAATGCGTAGGCGCATCATCTAATTGTTGTGAGGGGACAAACTGAAGCATCATATTGCTCCAGGCTTTTGTACATCTCCAGTGCCTAGTGACAGCAGAAGGCCTAGAGCAGTACCGCAGCTCTTTCCTTAGCAGGACATGCTTTAGTACTTCCTGTTTCGTTCAATTCTTGCTGCTCTGGGCCTATACGGTAAGGGAAAACGGGAGGGTAATTACGGAGGGTAATTACGGATTAGGTTAGCTTGCGCTGTGCCGTAATAGCGGCACCTATCTTTTTTTTGGCAACACTTGGTCGTAATGAGTAAGAACTCGCCGAACTCCTCGGGGGCGAGTGAACTCGCGTTTCCCCACGAGGATGCAATCCAGCGCCCAAAGGACCAGGCTTTGCAGGACGAATTCTCCTCAGCAGAAGATGTAAGTGATGGTGGACTGCAAAACAGTGAGGGCAGTAGCTCTACCGTAAAAGTACCTGATTGCAACCCCGCACTTGTCGTCCCCGCCCTCCAAGGATTATCCGCCCTGCATTTGGAGGGATCAGGTAAAACAGAAGCAGTTGAATTTCGTGAGGTAGAGGAGCTAGGAATGCGGCAGCAGGGGCTGGAAGACCTGTTTGAATGGGAAAAACTTAGTTGTGAGACACCGTATTACCTCCAAGGTGAGAATGGGGTTCAGAACCATGCATACTTGGAAAGTAGTTTTCTCTCTTACACAGCGCTAGTTTCCCCTGGTTGAGCGCTTCAGCAGCAGATTCAGCTGCTGAAGCGGCCAGCGGGTCATCTGACGTGGCCATGAGCGCATTTTTGTGCGGTGCCCCCCTCTGCCGTTTAACTGTCAAGGAGATGCGTCATTCGACACTCCAGAAAAACAAGCGGAGCGCCAAGCGCTCAAGACACATCATGAAGTGGTGGCGGCCTTGGTGGATATATGGGGTTACTTTACAAAAGATACCCAAGATCGCATTTCCAAGGAAGAATATGCTCGGGTACGAGTATCCAGGCCCTTGCTTGCTAAGTGCTGCTCCTGCGGCAACCACCGAAGTATTACATTGTAGGTTCTAGGCTCTCACGATATTAGAACATATGCATTTGATTTTACCTGCTTTTTTCCACCCATATGTAAACACTACAGCTCGGTCGGCAAAAAAAAGATGATGGCAGCAATGCCTGTTAACAAAACGGAGGTATACTCATTTTGGGTTCGATTGAAGGTTTTGCTTCGTATCTGCCTCGTACTGGTACCTCAACTGCGAGGCCGCGAAGTAGTGGATTTGATAGAGGAAGAATGGCGACATGACTCACGTGGCGAGGACGGTCTGAGCCGTTCCGCATTCTTTGAATCATTTTTCCAACTGGCCGACATATGGACCCCAGGCATAGACGGTTCTGCCTACGCAGAGTTCCTCAAGCGCCTTTTCCGCAGAATTACTATTAAGAGAGCCCGCACTAAAACAGGTGCAAGAATGACAAAAATTAGGCCTAAGATCGTCGTCAAGGTCGTTAACAGGGACCTCAAGGTCAGACAGTGGCGCTGGGATATCTTTTGGTGCTGCGGCATGTGACCATGCAGTGGCTACTCTAGTATAACAATTGTTCGCTACGAAGGCAAACACGGACTGGATTGGCACTGCGGCGCGTGCGTGTGTTTGTTTTGGATTGCGCACTTAGAAGCCCGAGAATGAGCAACGGGACCAGGCAGACGCCCAGCAGGTGGATCTTATTGTGAATTCGGTTGGCGACGCGGGGTGTGTCGCTGAATGGAGCAAAGCCGAACATGAAGCAGTCGAGGCACTGCTAGTTGCGCATATGAGCGGCGAAAAGGCATCCCTGGAGAGCCTTGAACTCCGTGAGGAGGTGCTCCACGACTGCACGGAGGTATCACAAGATGAGCCGGTGTCAACCGAATGGGCTGACTACTCAAACATAGCGCCGCTGGGAGCTGCCTCGCGAGCGTTCCTGGAGAGTGTCTTCTCGAAATCTGTAGCAGCAGTTCTACAGGAAAACCGAAATCAAGACGATAGTATAAATCGTCGAAATTACACAGAAACAGAACTTACCGCCGGCGAAGACCAGGACACGCCGCAGCCAGGTACGCAAGACATCGAAGGCCCAACAACTCGACAACCGACGCCTCCACGTACTCTCCGGCACTTCGCAGATTACAAAAGCAAGACCGACCTACCTCTTCGAATATCCGGAGTCTCAGAAGAGGAGCTTAGGCACTTCAACTCCATTGGGCTGCCAGTACAGATGGAGGGCATGCCGAGACTAGTTCGCCTCAAGGGAGCTCCTCAGCTGCTGCAAAAGAAACAAGTTCATGAACACGAAACAAAACAGAAGGCGCAAGACAATGAACCCAAAGAGGTCGAGGAACCGGAACCTCGGAAAGATGTGTGCTTGTTGGATGACAGTCAAGTAGCGCTGCTCCAAGACCTGACGTCCGTTGATGGGAATGACCTGAGCCTGGAGGATCTCAAGAATGCCCTGGCATCAGGCAAAGGCGAAACAACACCTGTGTTTACGCCACCCGTAGACCCTGACCCGCAACTAGAGCGCCAACCTGTTCCAGCGCAGGAAATTGCGACCGAGCCAGAGTTGAAACCAGCGCTTGAGCAGAAGTGGAAGCTAGATCCGCATCCGGAGACGCATGCAAAATTAGAGCCTGAGCCCGACCCGGAGTGGTGGAAACCCGCTCAAGATGGGGAGCACGATGAAGGCAGTACAGACGTCAAGGCAGGCACCGAGAAGCCTACACCAGTCCCAGAAGTCCAACTTGCACCACCCGTGGAAAGCAGTACTGATGCCGAATCAATTCTGCAAAAGAAGGGCTCCGGCAGGCCCTCACCAAGGTTGATTCGGCACTCAGGGAACTTCAGGACGCGGGTTTTTTACAGTCTTTGTGAAGAGACACCGAAACAAAGAAACCCCAAGTCATTTCGACGGTCAATTATGATAAAGGGTGTGGGGTCCGTTGTTGTTAGGCATTTCGCTGACTTTACAAGTTCACACTTGCCGCAAATTAGTAAGTGGACGGGGGCGGCGCATTCCCACGCACCGAATTTTGGCTGTTTGCTTACTCTACGCGCAATCTCTGGGGATACTGTAGAGCAGCATGATCATGCGTATTCATTTGCGTGCAACTACACAGTGCAGCCCTTTTGGTTCCTGTTGGAGGTATTAATTTTCTTCCTTCAGGGAGAGGTAGTAAGCCAGAAAACGAACCTACCTCCGAAGCTGCGTCCTTTCCCTTTGAACTCAGTCAGAAAACGGACCGTACGTCACCGATGCTTTGAGCGTAATTCTCATTGAGTAGGTTGGTACATCGTTTCACGTATATGGTAGTTGGAGAGGGCCATGCACATGCGCTTAATTGTGCGGCCCATGCATGCGCCTGCAGCACTCCTAGATGAGGGGCAGGTGGATGGAGAACCCTGGCACAAAGCGTATCTCCAAACTGATGAGCCACCGCAGGAGCACACTATTATGCTGACGGAAGAAGACGAGGTGGCCTTTGCTCAGGAGCCGCGACAGGCAATCCTGATCGTAGGACCCAATGGCCCCGGTAAACTGCAAGCAACCCACAATTCACACGGATTGTGCAACAATCTCGAAAGCACCTTGCATGTCAGCGTGAGCGTTTGCCAACGCACCCTTAGCTTCTCTGGTGTATTGTGTTGATAGAAAAAAGCCGCGTGGCCTACAGATTGGCAACAAATTTAGGGCTAGAATGGCTGCAAGCCGAGTATCTGCTAATGGCACTTTGCAAAATAAGCCCTACCTTGCTGACCCCCTTGGGCAGACGGTAAGTACTTGCAAATGGCAATCACAGAAATGTTCGTCAGGTAAGCGATGGAAAGTAGTTTTGGCTATATATCTGTTTGGAATAAACCCTGGCGGGACGCACCAAAGTGCGAGCGACTACCCTGATAAGATGGTTTGGAAAGGATGTAGATAGAGGGGAGCTTCCTGCTACAGGTTGACGCGAATGATGCGCCGAGGGTCGCGCGTGCCAATACTGGAGGCGCTGTTGCTCACCCTAGAATTTATGGCAAGCAAGCGCTCGCGCACAGCGGGGTATGTGCTTGAGTTGCCTAATGGGGAAAGACAGGTGAATAAAGCCAGGCAACCGCTTCTTCTACGGAATAGTAGACTGTTCTCCTAATAACACATCAGCTCCTTTCATCCTTTTCCGTAGAACTCTATCCCAGCCAGTGGCGCCTGCGTGCTACCAGCTGTGCACTGAGGCTACAACCTCTGACTTAACGAGGATATATCTCATCCGAAAGACAGAGAGGAGGAAGGTGCGAGCTGTGGGGTGTTGCATCGGGGCACTAGGAAGTCAATGCCTTTCTGAGGCATCTTCGGGATTTAAGTGGGCGTCGGCGGCTCAACTGGCCAGAGCTGCTCCTCCGGCACTCACGAATTTGCGAACAGCGGCAGCGTCGCCGTAGAGAAGAGAGGCGGCGAGCAATATTGGAAAAGAAGAGTGCCAGCCAGAAGGACCAGACAGCAAGTCCTAAAGAAGGCGCCCTTCCACTTGCAGGAGTGGGAAGCTTTGAGAGCCAGAGTAGTAATGAGATCAGGCATCTTGTTGATAAAGAAGTAGGAGGGGTCATTGCAGTAACTGGAGGCCCTTCGGTCTCTGAGCCCCAACAGATTGCTGCGCTCGCCGCGTTGGCCTCCTCTAATAGAGATCGAACCTTTCCCTCGGATTCAGAGAGAAATGGTAATCACACGACAAGCCGCAGCTTTGCCCACGCATGTGCCTGAGGGATTTCGGGGGGGCCACGACTACGGAAAGGCGTAGGATTTGACATTCGGCTACTGCGTTGAGTTGTATGTCCTTCCTCAGATCCTCTTGATGCCTTTCGTTTGGACCTTGGAGACGGGAACGCAGGCAACAGCCCTGCGGCGGAAGCCCCCGAGGCCCTGGATGAAGGTCCAGGCACGTCAGGGGAAATGGCGAAGGAAACTAAAGATGGTAGCAAAATATTTGCTGAAAAAGCCGAGTCCGGGCTATTAGGGCCGTCACAGCCTTCCAGCATTGGGAACCTGGAAATGGCAGTGCCAGTCGAAGGCGCAGATAAAAAAGAGCCCAGCAACCGCCCAGCTGACGTTGAAAGCCTCGAAACATCTGGTGAATGCTGGCCTGTAGCGCAGCAAGAGACTGAAGCGACACAGGCAGCACAGGCTTCGGAACAAGGTGCAAACATGCCGGCAACCTCGAAGGACAAGCCCAGCATAGACCCACACGAAGTTGAGCCTCGAAGAGAAGTGAGCAACGGGGCAGTAGCGACTGAAAAAGCAAGCGCTACTTCGAACTCCCACAGGAACGGCGGATGCCAGTTGAATTTTAATGCTGAAGACACGCCTGCCAACTCAGATACAAAAGATCCAGAAGGAAGCTGGGCTTTGGAAGATCACACTGAGAACGCTGCACCTACTTCCGCACTTGCTCCGTTTCCTGACGGTGGCAGTGGTGAAGCGTCCAACGGACCTCATACGGGCAGTAGCACGAATTCTGAAAATGCCAGCAGTGCTGCTGCTGAGACAAGTGAGAGGATGGAGCCTGAGAAGAATGAAACTGAGCTGCAGCCGTGGTTGGTTGAGGATGGCGGTTCCGAGCTTAGCTCTTCTGAAGCCTCTGACTCAGATTCGGAGGCAGAGGAGCTGTTTCGTATCGCGGCTGCCGATGCTTCGCAACCCCAGCCCAACCCCTTGATGGACGCATTTCCTAGCCGTGCAGTATTCCTCATGATCGACCCGAAGGACGGAGGCCGCACTCTCATGTCAGGAAATCCTTTTTAGGGCTGCAGGATAGGGCTCATATTTGGTCAACTACAGGATGTAGAGCTACTTGTGCGGCTTGTTATTCTTCAACAGAGTGCCAGCACTTGAATGGGCATGGCGCCGCCTGCACAGTTTCCAGTTACTGGCCTCAACCCCAAGTTGCTCTCATTTGGACTGCCGTTGCAGCTCCTTTTGCGCAGGGTGGACACAACCAGCGGAGCGCTCGTCGACGAATTCCGCACAGACCCCGGTGAGAAAGGCATGCAGGAGTCAAGTACAAGTAAGAAACGCCGTCTCTTGCGTTGAGTGAGTTTTTACGGCAGCACTATCTCTCTTCCAAGGCAAGAGGCTGCTGTGCGCAGGTGACAGCGCAGACGGCGGTGATCCCGCAGGTGCTTGACGAGACCCCCGCGATACCCTCTACTCCAGAATGGCTGACCCTCTGGCCACGGAATAGGCGTTAATACGGCAAGAAGAAACCCCTTGCCACTCTATCCATGTGTGCTGCTCTGCAGATGGGATGCAAGATGGGGAAGAGGAAATAGAGCTATCATTCAATGCTGAGGCCGACTTACTGGAGGTGAAGCTGGCACCTGAATGCTTCAGCACTTTGAAATCAAGCCGTGCTTCATCCAGCTCCTGTGGGCTCTTGCACAGCATTCACGAAAAGATCAATATGCCTGCAGAGGTGATACGCTGTCAGTTCTTCTAGAAAACCGTAGTATACGGGAGCCAACGCTAGCTTACAGGCGTGATAATAATGTCTCCTACAGGAGTTGAAGAAGGCGCTGCCTCCCAATTTAAGTAGCACACCGTCCTTTGAGCAGGAATTGGCGCGTCTTAGCGAACATAGGTCTCAGGGACTGTTGTCTCAGCGGCTTCTTCTGCAGCACTTGCTGCAGACTCTGGGCCCCAACAGAGTGGTGTTTTTTGCAACAGAAGGTGAATGTAGCACTAGCATCTCCCCTCTCCACTCAACTCTTAACCCAGGGGGTGGTTTTCCACTGGTGGTCTTGCGCATGTCTTCCGGAAATATGCCTTATCATCCTGTGTGAGGCTGCTTCAGATCAGGATAATGAAGACGGTTCCACCTTGGAGGCCCAAGTAGTGATGGCTGGACCGCGAATTGCAGCTGCCCTAGAGTTTCTCGCCGTCAGGCCTGTCGGTGAAGTTGCATCTCCTGTGCAGGGGTCCTCTGAAATTCAGCATTTCAGCGAACTGCTGCTGCGAGGTGGCAACGCTCAACAACAAGCGGAAGATGCCGGAAACACAACGGAAGGACCAGAGGATGTTCAGGAAGGAGAAGGCGTTCTTGCAGCCACTGAGGTGACAGGAGACGAGGGAGACGAGAATGCTGAACAGAGCGGTTCCGGCACCTCGAGAGGCGTCGGCGGGGTTGGAGAGTCCCCAAGGGTCACCGTCCCTCCTAAAAAATTCCCTATGATTGACGACATCTGGGGAGAGTCTCAACCTGAGGTTTTAAACTCGGAAGGCCATTCAGCGCTAGAAGCAGAGGAAGCTAGTGCATCCTCTGGTAGTAGCACTTCAGATGCCGATCAAGCGGGGGATGAGGCTAATATGAGAGAGAGGCATGAGGTACACAGCAGTACTGAGGACTCCCGCCAATTAGATCATTTGCTCCAAAGACGTTGGACTGCGTGGGGGCCTTACTGCCCGGTTAGCCTGCAAGAGAATGGGAAGGTGGTGGAGGGGCAAAAGCAGTTCGCGGTAGAATTCGCTGGAAAGCTCTTCCTCCTAGCAGAAGAACAAAAACGTGCCAAATTTCTCAAAGACCCAAAGAAATATGTTGATACACCGCCAGCCCTACCTCGCAACACAAACGTGTACCTCTTTGGCCCGTCATATGCGGGAGCGGCGAAGCAAGCCCGACTCCTGAGTCAAACCTACGGACTGTTCACTGTGGACGCGGAGAAGGAGATCGCTGACGGCCACCGCCGAAGGGAAGAAGAAAAGCGACGGCTGATGGAAGGAGAGGAGCGCCTCAAAGAAGAACTCCTACTGCAGGAGAGACTGCAGAAAGAGCGGCAACGGGAAGAAGAAGAACAAAGGCTCATGCATGCAGAGGACGTTCGGAGGCTCGCCCTTGCCTTTCCAGAGACTCCAAACGAGGTTGTCAACCCTGAAAATCCCACAAATGGAGATAGTTTGGAGCGACCAGGTTCGCAAAAGGCTCCGCTCGGACCTCAGGGCTCAGCCTCTACAGGAGGCGCAGGATCCGGCTTGGATAGAGGCAGCATCTCCAGCTCGGCGGAACCCGAGAAAGAAACAACCACAGACTCTGCCGAGGCGACTAAGACGGCTCTTTTCACGACGTCTGATGCAGAGGAGCAGCTGCTGAACGAAGGCCAAGCTCTCGGTAAACAATCAAGCGTTTTTTCCAGTTACATAGAGACGAGACAGCAGCAAGCTGTGGACTCCCTCTCTGATGCAAGTAAAGAAGCCTGCTTTTTGTGCGGGATTGGTAGGTAATGAGGCAGTAGTTAGGCTGATTGTCCAAACTCTTGGGCTAGAAGAGAATGTGAAGCGTGCCGACGCCCTCGACAAATACCGAGCAGAGATGGAAGCGTACGAAGCGGTGGGCCTTCGCAGGAAAGCCCTTTCTACTGGCAAACTGAATTCTTTCTAGCATGCCTTTCGCCCGACACAGTTAAATTATTCGTGCTCAGAAATACCTTCAACGCTTCCACAGTAATTCGGCACGCAGAGGTCTGTTCCACGAGAAAGAAGGCTCGTAGAAGTTAGCGCACAAACGCCATCGGGGTGTGGAGCGAAGGTGAGGGGTGCTGCAGAAGTACGGCCAAAAGACAGACATTGAGGGAAACGACGAGCCGCAGGAGGAAGAAGATGCCAATGAGGAGACCGGGGATGCCTCAGGAGGGAACCGTAAGAACAAGGTGGTCAACGACATCAAGCCGCCTCCGCCGACAGCCCCTCCGGAGTTGCTAAAGGTAGCAACTGGGTTCGTCCTCGTGCATCAGCCCCCCACTCAGGCATTTCTGCAACAGTTGGCCAGGCTGGGCATTGAGTTCCACCATATTGTCCACTTCACTAACAATCCGGAAGACATAGAGGAGGCAGAAGCTGCAGGAGCGACCCAGTTCGCGTGCACTGACTCGGAGGTCGTCTTCGAAGACGAAGTGAATAAGCCGGAAGTTGACGCAAATGAAAAGCAGAGAGAGAGGGAAATAGACGATGCTTTGATCCTTGACATTGAAGTGGAGCCAAGTACGCGCGTTCGGCCCTTGACCGACACGCAAGGAGCGTGCGACCTGCAGCAGCAACAAGGAACAATCAGCAAATGTGCATTCGCTATGCTTAAAGTTCGCCCAGTCCAACCAAAGGCTGCAAACAGTGCAGCGAACAAGAGCGCACCACCAAAAAGGCATCCATTTCCGTTTGCGGTTCTCGGTTCTGCTCCAGCGAAAATTGAGGCTACTTTGACGGACTTGTTGAAGCACTACCGACTTCGACAACTGATCGATCCATTCTATATCAAGCCCGATCCGCCTGAGAGGGTGGTACCGCCTCCAAACCTTGAAGAGGTGAGCTCTATTTGCTTCCCTGGCAGCAGACCGCAGCTGTTCCACATCAATAAAGAGCTTCCGTAGCTCCCCCTGATAGGGCTTGACGCATTGAGCGCTCTGCAGATCTATGCACGCATTGAGCAAGTTAATTCTTTTGACGGCCCTCCCGAAGGCGAGGAGTGGAAAAAGGCTTCAAAGATGTTTCCATTTCTCCCTCCACTTCCACTGGTGCTGTACGGTGAGGAGTTTTAGCTGTTTCCCTAGGGGACCCCACTCCCTGTTGAGCAATGCACAAATAGATCCGATACACTGTAGAGCCGGGCTTTATCCCCACAGAGAACTCCGAATCTTTATCGATCTGTGCGTAGGCGACGTGGGGAACTACTGCCCGGTGACACTACGTGACGAGAAGTGGTTGTTGCCGGGGAAGCCTCGGCTGAGTCTACAGGTCCGACAGAGAGTGTACATGCTTTTCGACGAGGAAAAGAAGTACAAGTTCACTGCCGATACCCGGCGCTACCTGCCATCCCTGGACAAATGCAACGACGCCAATGAAACGGGCACTCTCAAGGTGCCGCCTCCACGGTGAGACGAACGTAGCAAATCGTCTAATAAAGCTGCTTCCACTTTCTTTACGGGGTCTGCGGGACAGCCGCTGTCGGCTTGCCACGGCAATCGGCTAGGCATGCACATTTCCATATCGCGTTGCAGTATTGCATTTTTGGGTTCGCTGGGCTCGGAGGTGGAAAAACGAATAACCCAGCTTAGCAACGAATATGCCATGCCTTTCCTGGATCTACGAGCCGCTTTTTCGTCGGCATTAAAGAATGAGCTGCTGATGCATTTGAGGCAAGAGAAGCGAGCAGCTCTGGAAGAGGCCCTGGATGAGCACAATCCTGAGGAGTCCGCAGGCTCCCCGGACGAGGCCGAGGACGCACTCTGGCCGTTGCTGTCTTTGGGCAGCAATGATCTCCGTGAAGCTGATGGCGATATGTGCAAGCAGATATGGCTGGGGTTACATGAGGAGGTGCAGCAGAAACTGTGCCAAGCGGCTCTAAGGAGTGTCCTGCACCCTGATATTGGCCCTGTGTTCATTCAGGGTCAGTTGCTCATACATACAAAGTGAATACCCTGCGCCTTTACCTCCCGTGACGGGTGGTACGCGGAGCAATGAATCAGTTTTACTGCTCTGGCTTTACACTTCTGTACTTCCAGCTGGCGTCTTCACGAATCCCCTCGTCGATGCAGCACCAGCAACGGAAGATGAGATAGAGGAACAAGTGGGGTTTAATATTGGGAGTTTGATGGACAAGGCTGGACGTCTGCCTGACTGCGTCGTTATATTTTTGTAATTCCCTGCCCTGCTCTTCTAGAATCACAGATTCAATACGCTTTGCTCTTCGTGCAGCTGTGGGGCGCTAAATGAGTCGCGTTTCACAGTACCCCGCGTTGGCCTCCGAATGCGCAGGTGTACGGACGAGGTGGGAGTATCTCGCTGTCTGGATTTGGAGAAGATCGACAGAGAAGCAGTGGAGGCTAAAAGGAGGGAGGAACTTGAAATGAAACAGGTTAGGCCTGCAGTACGGCACCTTCTGCCCTGCACTGAATGCATTGAATATCCTAGGACAGTCAACTGCAGTCGACAGCGTAGGAATGTGCATACTCATGCTCTTGGGTGTTCGTGCTGTTTTTACAGGAACGGAAAGCCAGGCGAAAATCTCCCTTGGACTCTTCCGCAGAAGGGGACAGCGAGTCGGGTACGGGGGGGGTGGAGGAGGAAGGAGAGGGAGACGGGGAGGCTGAGCTGTCGGCCTCTGAGAAAGCCCGCCAGGAGTTTCTTAAGAACAAATTGGCCAGAGACGCAGCCCTGCTGGACTGCGCCAAGTCGTTTGCAATGGCGAGAGTGCCTGTGCTTACGGTGCGGTCGGAACTGTGTGAGGGGACGCTACTGGCCACCATCCGGAGTTTCCTGAAGAGGTTCTTGAACTACAGAAAGAGCCTGCTGTTGAGTCCACAGTGCATCTCTCTCCCCAAGGCAAGTCACACAGGCTTCATATGCGTGGCATGCTCAGTCTCCCCTTATTGGCCCGGTTGGGGATCATCAGATGCACCGACGCTGCCCAAGATGGTGTACCCCTTTCTTTCGCTTTTGTGCAGTCTTTGTTGCGTACTGTCTCTGTGGCTGTAGTCATTCTGTCAGCGCCTCCTCCGCTGTCGGGCTGCGCGGCTCTCCAAGTACCTTCTTTGTTCTCCCATGGATGTGGACGCCATGGTAAGCTACAAGGGCTTGGCTTTCTTTGGACGAGTTTGCACCACAGCCTGTTTTTCAGAGTATGCTGCCACTTCTGTAGTCAGGTGTTAGAGGCTGATTAGACTAATCGTCTCTACCTACATACTGCACCGCTGGGGCGTTGCCTGCACTGCACTCCTTCAGCGACTCAAAGACTTCGCGGAGTTCCCCGTCCTCTTCAGAGACCGAGTGTACTTCCCAGCGGAGACAGAAGAGGAGCGTAACATCTTTTGCCAGACCCCCTCGAAGTTCCTTACGGGACCAACTCCGCCTCCAAAGCTGCATCATCCCGCATGCATCTTCTTGGGCCCCCTGAACAGCAACCGGACGCTGGTGAGAGCCATTTGTCATCAGCTTCATCCACTGAGGACAACGAAACTGCGAATAACCCAAATACCTACTCCCCAATGGCGTGTAGAGCTGCTTAAGGATACTCAGGAGTTGCTGATTAGGCTAGGCGAAGGCATCTCACGAACACTTGTATACAAAGCGGAAAAATGGCTGGAAAATTGTGCGTGGACGGGAACTGCAGATTGCCAAGCAGATAGCCGAGTGGTGCGGCGCCCTTTACGTCAGTCCTTTCCAGCTGCTACAGGAAGTGACAGCTGCGCCTGCCCCTACTTCGGCCCTTAACAAGTGCATCTTGGAGGACCTGCAGCAGTGAGGGGACAGCGTGCCTACGAGCTGCCAACAGTTGTCCTAAACGCGTCATAGTTCAGCTGGGGATCTCTTAGTCAAGGGTGTACTACAGCCAGCCCACTGTGAGTCTGTTTCTCCTCATCTTGTTGCAGAGGCAAGGCCGCCGCGCCATGCTGCACATGCCGGCTTATTGCTGCTCGTCTTCGGTCGCACGAGGCGAAACAGAGAGGTTTCCTTCTGGACGGATGCGGCTTGGAAGGCGTGGGGGTGGAGCAACTGATGGAGATCATGCGTGCGGGCCCCCACGAAGCCACAAGCCTCTCGCGCAAACATCGACTCGAACACAACATATCCAGAAGCTCCAGCTCGATAGAGGTGCCCACCTTTCCAGTGGAGACGGAGGGGCCCCAACCAGCAGCTGAGCAGCCCCATGAGGAGGCCACCGCCCAGATGCTGGATTCATCGAAACCCACAGAGCTGGACTTAGAGGGCAGCGGGGGATATAAGGAATCCGCAGTCATTGTTGGCGCCTCCTTACACGCGCAGGAGCCTGAGCCTGCCTCTCAGCCAGAGCCCACAGAGGCAGAGAAGGTTGGACCGGTTCATGATGCAGGCGAAGTTGAGAAAGAAGGCATTCAGGGCTCTGCTGAGCTGATTACCAGCATTCCGCCGCTGCAGTTGGGGGACCTGCGACCTTCTTCTGCAGACTTCCGAAGGCAGTATCCGCTGCCGGTTGAATCCGGCAGCAGCAGCGAGACGCCGTCCCCTGGGGCACTCTCCTCGCCCCCAGCTCCCTCAGAGGGAACAGCGGCTTCTGCAAATCATAAAGATGTGCATGCATGCGAAGTAGAGGAGGAGGGAGAGGAGGAGAACAATGTGACGCCTCCTCTCCCGTTCCCGCTCGTGGATATTGTTTTTGTGTTCGACCCTGAGGGGGAGGACTTGTGGGCCGAAAAAGAACGACTGCTCCAAGAAGAGGAACATAAAATTCCACACCAAGGAACTTCGAAGCAGCGTGAGGTGTCCCAGATAGCAGGCTGCTTAACTCGCTAGCTGCAGTAGCATCTAAAGGAGCTGTTCCCTGAGCCCCAGATTCTAACGCTAGAACTTGGGGTGTACAGGCAGCAGCAGCTGTTCATGCTCAGGAACGCAGCCCATTGCACAACCCATTCAACCTACTGTGCGGAGCGGCTTCTTCTAGGACCATCGTATCCTTACGGAGACAGCCGGGACCTCCTGGAGACCCCTGACTGGGCGAATGCGAGGAGAGTGCTTCAGGAAGGGGCGGTTCTGCAGCAGGTGGAGGCGTTTCGCTCTCTGGGCGTTCGAATTGTGTGAGCTGACGATACACCTAAAATTGATAGCCACTGTTAAAAATGAACAACAACAGAGAGGGCAGAGAGAGGTTCGCTTTTGGCACTTCTCGCACCTACGACTGACCAGGTTTGAGCTATAGCGCATATATTAGGACCCGAAAGATGGTGAAGCGTGCCAGACAAAAAATTTCAGCGTGCAGCTTCTACGGGTATTCCACAGACTGGAGGGGCCGTGTGGGGTGTGGGTTCTTCTCCGCAGTAACGTTCCCGCAGGCAAGTCGGAGTGGCTGCAGTTTGACTTGGTGAAGAAAGAGATCGAAGTGAGTTGCTCTTGAGCCCGTGCTGCACTCAGATGTCTCTTTAGCTTCGGGTAGATAGACAGGGAACTGCATTGCTGTTTATGCTAGCCCGAAGAGCCTGCACAGAGGCAGTGTGAGTGGTGTGGGACCCACACTCCCCAGGCCATGCTGCGCCGCCGCCACGGCTACGAGCGGCTCAAGGCACAAGGGCGCCCTGCAAGGTGCCCTATAGAGCAACGAACGGACACCGCTGTTGAAGGCTTCCTTGCCACCTACTGCCCAGTATGCTGGACTGTAGACGTAAGACGGCTGCAGACGTAGCGACAACTACAAAACTGACGCACGCTTACAGACACAAATATTCATAGAAAGAGGCAGACGCACAGAATAAGCGAGACACAAAAGGCGGCAAACTGAATGGCAGAGAAATAACAGCTCGAAGCACGCCTGTTAGGGTTTGACTTGTGAGGGGTGTAGAAGGGCCTGTTTGTAGCCCTAGAGGCGTTGCAGTACACGCCTATCCAGCTTCAGCTCTTGATTGGGGCATACGCATACAACGGAAACAAGAGAAAACTTGAGAGAGCTCCCACTGTGCTGTGCGCCTGCTGCGCTCTTGTATGCAATCCATCAGAACGCCTTGAGGAACTGTAGCGAGTCACCAGAGTTTCAGGTGGAGATCAAAGGGGAACGATTTTTCTGCTGCTCTGAGGAGCACCTCAATGTAATGCCCCCTTGTGCTTCCTGTTGCAACTGCTGGTGGCCTTCCTCCGCACGCATAGCTGAGGCTCCCTGATCACCGAAGGCTGTCTGGCCTCATCCTGAACGCTTAACACTAGACGAAATTCCAAAACAGCGTCTTTGCCCGTTTCATGCGAAGCGTGAATGCGTATGGCCATTGGCTTCGTGGGACGAGAAGGGGAATGCGTTTGCGCGGCTTTGTTGTGTGGCGCTGCAGCTGTTGCTGTCTCAGCCCAAACCCTACCTCCAGCAGCACTTGCCGGAACTGCTGCCACGGAGGCTCAGCTCGGAGGCAGGTAGTGACTGTGCTTCGCTAGCACTGAAGGGATACTGCCCCGTAACACTAGGTGGGGACTAGGTGGGGACAGGCCTAGCGTCTGTGCCCTCTGTGCAGCATTAAAAGACTAAATCGTAAACGCTAAACCCTGTTCCCTCAGTATCTAAGAGCAGCGTTTTCGCGATCTCCCGAATCGCGGCTGCACGCACGAATGCCTTCATTTTGAACCCCTGAGAGTGTTGGTGGCGTTGGGCCGTTGGGCCCTGCGGGTCTAGGGTTCACAATTCAGCTTTTAGGGAGTAACGCAAGGGATTAGGAGGGACAGTGGGTGGGTGGTGCGTGCAGTGCATAGCGGGGAGTTGGTGAAGGGAGACCGGCGTGTGTTGGTGAGTTACGGGGAGGAGACATTTTGTTTTGTTGGTGAAGAAGAGAGGAGACAGTTTCTGCTGTTCCCTGCTGACTATCGAACACGCGCGCAACTGCCTGCAAGGCTCACAGGCAGCCAGAGGTTGGGGCAGCCCCCGAAGACACTCTCCGGCATAGCTCAGGCTGCAAGGGAGCGCTGCATGCAGCAGCTCCAAGGCAGCGAGGTCTCCGGAAACCCACTGATGGCAGAAGAGGGCCTTGCTAAACTCCGAGATACGCTCAAAGATGCACTCACATACATAGAGGTGCAGCAACACACACTGAACCTGCCGCTAGGAGGTAGATGCACTCGCATACATAGATGTGCTGCAGAACACTCTCGCCCTTACCTCCTGCTGCTGTTGCTGCTGCCTTCGAGTGGGCAGCAGCATCAGAAACCCCATGGATTCAGCTGCGTGCACCTCCATAGTTGGGGTGCACGCCTCCCCACATGACTACTCAAAAGTCCTTCGGCACAGAACAATTGCAGCGAGAATAATGTATATGTAGAGCCCTCAACCGACCAGTAGTTAGAGGCAGAGACAAAAACAGCGACGAAGAGAGAGACGAAAACAAACACCTGGTGCAGCTGGTGTCAGTGAGGCGCCACTGCAAAACTGAAGCTCCCTTGCGAGACGCAGGTGGAGACTGGCTAGCCAGGCACTTTGCTTTTTTGTCTCTATCTCCGTCTCAATCCCCATCTCTGTCGTTGTTTGTGCCCTTTTCGCTGTTTCTGTTCTTGTTTCTGTACCTGTTTCTGGCCCCTTTTTTCTCCTTTTCGCTGTGCGTTTGCACATGCAATCTGCTAGTGCCGTCTCAGTTGTTTCTGCATGAGTCTCTGCTTCTGTTTCTATCTCCTACTCTGCGTCTCTCTCCGTCCCCTTCGCTGTTATTCGCTTCAGGTCTCTACATTAGATCTGCTGATGGAGGCACTTTTGTTTGTGGGGACGAACCGCCCGCTGCATCCTCAGTGCAACCCACACTCTAGTGCTGTGCGGCTCCTCGCTCATTACCTGCGGGCTAAAAACCCTCTTATTTCCGGCTACGCTAAAGCAGAGGCAGAGGCAGCGCTTCAAACCTTTGTTCAGGGTAGGTCTGCTGTGCTGCCGCTGCAACTGCTACTGCCGCCACTGCTGCAACTGCTGCCGCTGCTGCCGCTACTGCTGCTGCTCCCTCAAGACGCATGATGGGTGTGGGGAGAGGACGGGGCGTCAGGCATCAGACAGCAGAAAGCAAGCAAAGAACAGTTGCAAGCACACAGCTCGCACGCAAATCATTTAACTGTAGGAGACAGCATGAGCGACTAACGAGACAGCGAAGGAGAGTGCAGAGAATTAAATCGGAAGCAGCAGCGCGACGCGCAGCAGCACGGTTTCGGGTGTGAGCTGCGGCGGCTCTGTCTCTGTCTCTCTCGCGCGGTGGTCGCTTGCGGTGCATCGGCGTATCACAGGCTGCTGATAAGTAAAAGTGCATAAAGATATATGAGCAAATGATGAAGGTGTATAATTGCTGCTGTGGGAGCGGAGAGAAGGATATTCTCCAGCAGAAAAACTCAGGGGATGCTTGCATCTTTCTTTGCTTTACAGAATGCCAAACTCCACTCGAGGCCCGGCAAGCAATCCTGCAGCTTCATTACCACAAGATAAAGGAGGGGCAGACCTACCTGCCCCCAGAACAGGTCCGACCTTACGAGGCGAAGGCCTCACCCCAAATTCTACAGCAGGAGTGGAGTCACCTGACTGCGCTGCACTACGCACGGGTGACTAAGAGGCTAGACAAGCTGCTTTCCCTTGATTGAGGCAGCAAAAGCAGCAGAAAAGGCAAAAGCAAAAGCATATAAAAGGCACACAACGGACTCAGGCTAACCCTCCCAGCCATGAGAGAGTCCAGATCCGGCATGGCGGTGTTTGCATGCACTTCAACATGGTGAGGCGCGGCGGTTATGGGGCCCGCCACGCATTACATCAGCACATGGTGCGCCCCAAACCGGCCTCAGCATCGCTGGGAGTATAAGCGTGATGTTGTGGTAATAGGGGCATCAGTGAATTATCCTTAAATACACGCAGAAACTAGAAACAACAGTTTCAGACTCTCAGATGCAGGAATGGCTGAGGGCCGGCGTTCTCCCCCGTTGCTGCTGTTAAGGCAGTGCGTTCCGGCGTCACCATAGCCTGCTGCAGTTGCGCAGAGCTTTCAAAGCTTTGCCTGCCTAGGCTTTTTCCGTGGGAACGCATCTAATGCTTTAAGCTGTCTTTGCCCTCTTGAGCATCGCCGCAGCTGACACGCCTGGAGAAGGCTGTGGGTTTGGAGTCTCGGGTTGTAAGGCTCTTAACTAGTAAACTCTCTCAGAGGTGTAGCGGAGTTTGTTGTTTGCAACCCTGTTCCATATCTGTATCTCTCGTGTACGCCCTCCCTAGTGGCTGTGTGGTAGTATGCACATGCCGGTAGCAGTCAACCTGGACACTCAATGAAAAGAAATAGACTAATGCGCACACATATGCTACGTAGGGTGTTGTAGGGCCTGTGGGGCCCTCAGATAAGGCGCGTGCAAGGTGCCGCTTAGCGGCCGGGGCGGTCTGTGGCGGCGAGACCGGAGGCGGGGCGAAGGGGAGGAGCTAATCCCTATAAAAGCGGCTTAATTTGTAAAGAAACGCGCAGTAAATAGCGTTTTCTTTGTTTATAAAGTGTGAATTTCCATTTTATTTGAGAAAATTCAAGACGATGAGGGATGATCAGTCTTCTTGCCTCGCCGCTACCCGCCGGTCGACGCCGCGGTCGGCCGGGGCGGTATGGTGGCCGCTGCCCCAGCTGCGGTGTGCCAGCCAAGTGTTGAGGTGTGCAAACGCCCCAGATAACCTGTTTTCCTTGAAGTGCAGTGTCAGGACTCTTTAAATCACAACGTTTGTTGTGCCAGATTCGGAAAAATTTCCCTTGTTTTCTTCCTGGCTTCACCTGCTCCCGAGGGAGGAGCTGCGGTCCCGATGCTGACGCTCGCCAGGTAGCGCTGCTGCTCCGTCTGCCCTCATTTCCCCCATTTTCCCTCATTTTTATCATTGATGTTTGTTTGTCTTCATTATAAGCAATTCCTCATAAATCAAAAGTGCAGCTGCAGGGCGGCTGCTGGCATCTGCCCTGATCCCGATTCATTCACTCCCCAGTGGGCACGGCGCTGGCTCTGCTGCCGCAGAGAAAACGTGCAAGCAGTACAAGCCAAGGCTTATTAACTTTCTTTTCATTTTCCTTTCTTTGCAAACCGAATTATTCACTCTTGTAACTCATTGCATCATTTCACCTCCCCTCAACTACTCAACTGCTGCGCTGCTGAGGGCTGCCGACCCCGGCTCCCTTCCGACAAAAACTAGAGTCGATCCCTTGCCTCTCCTCAGCCGTGTCTGGCTTTAAGCAGAAGCAGCAGCAGCAGCAGCAGCAATAGGAGCCCGGCAACAGGGCAGCGTCTGAGATGGCGGCGGTTAGATCTGAGGCCTTCGGCCTGAAGAGGCTGTGCCTGGGTGCCTTTGCAGCTCTGTGCCTGGCAGGCACCAACTCTGTGCATGCAGAGAACCCTACCGAGGCCATCCCGAACCCCTGGGGCGATTCGCTTCAGAAGTATAATATACCTTTTTCACATGGTATGCTTTATACAAACTAGCACACGCTCTAAAAACCCTCCCTGTGCTTGTTGTTTCACAGCTTTTGCTGGTGTGCTGTTGTTGCGATGTTGCTGCTCCTTCTCTGGCTGCAGCTGCAGCGACTTCCGTTGCTTGTCCCCATCCTCATATCCCTCTGAACCTCCTCTGAACGCCTCTCCAACTGCAGGCATTAGAGTGCTACTTTTTCGTTGATCTGTTCATTTGTTTGTTTGTTTGTGGGGTTTAGGCAGCGGGGTGTACGTGGACCTCGGCAATGAGAAGACGGTTGGGAAGCGGCGGTACCGCGAGCCAGCAGGCATGTGCCCAGTAATGGGGAAGGTGATAACTCTGCAGCAGCCAACCACAGACTCTTCTGTATGGCCTCGCGATTATTTATCTCGTGTCCCTAAAAAGGGCTCTGCACAAGATGTTCAGCCTTTAGGAGGGGGCTTCGGTATGTGGGAGACGACTCCAGTGAAGATTAGTCCCCTGACGCTGGAGGAACTCAAGCAAATGGCAGAAAAACAAAACAATAAAAACAGTCCCACCTCCCCAGCAACACAAAAGCTGCTCAAAGTACAAGATGATCACGGTCTCTGTGCATGGTGGGCTTGGGCCTCCTACGCACAAAACAGCAGCTCCAACTTAGATGATAAATACAGATACCCTTTTGTATGGGATGCTGAGAAGAAGATTTGTACGCTGTTGGGGGTCTCCATGCAACTGTTGGAAGGGGCAGGGAAGTACTGCACGGCAGGCGATGACTCACCTACATTGACGTGGTATTGTTTCTATCCAGAGAAAACCACCAAGAACATCTCCTACAACTCTCCTTACATTCGCTTAGACCATAGTACTGCGTGCCCCGAAAGGCCACTAAAAGGGGTCCACTTTGGGGTTTGGAATGGCACAACTTGTGCGCGTATGGCCCCCAGGAAGCGGATAGAAGTGAAGTCCCCTGAAGACTGCGGCCGCGCTGTCTTTAACGCTTCTTCCTCCGACGCACCCACACGCTACACTCAAGCCCCCAACACTCAGAACGCTAGTGAAGCAGCATCTGGTATGGTGGCTACAATGTGGCCTGTGGGAGCCTTTGGAGAAGACCAACCGGACTCAAAAGGCGTCGGAATCAACTATGCAAACTGGCATTCAGACGGCACATGCGAGATGTATGACACCGTCCCCACATGTGTTACACCCGCAGCCGCGCAGCTCGCCTTCACCTCCCTGGGATCGATCAATCCCAAAGATGCCGAACTCCCCCCATGCAACAGCGCTTCAGAAGGATGGAAACTCTATGGCTTCTGCGAATGCGGAGAAGGCCACGCAGACCCCTGGGTGTGCGAAAACGGTGTTTGGGTTGGCGGCAGCGACGAGTGCGACTGTAAGAAAAAGACAATAAAAAAGGCTTCTTTGCCGCATCTATCCATTACTCCTGCACTACTTACAAGGCTAATAGAGAAGTACTACAGATAAACGCTTAAACCAACAAGCAAAGACGAATACAAGAACAGAAAAACAAGCAAATACACATAACATAGTGACAAGTGAAACATAAGACATGCAAACATAAAACCCCCCTAAGATATTAGCACACACTGGAGGACACACAAAAGCATACACCCATGCACATACCGAAAAACGTGTACACAAATAGCGCAGAAACACATACACACACAAACACACAGACACATGAATATATATATATATATATATATATATATATATGTGCAAAACCGCACACACAGTGGGACTAAGGAAGGGAAGCATATAGCCTAAAACGACGAAGACAGGCACAGCGAAAGTCAGCCCCGAAACATCGACAGCGGTGGGGGGCGCGCAGAGCGGATGGAGGGAAACAGAGTAGCAAGCCGAAAGGGCCAAGACAAGCAGATGGCATGCGAACATGCAAACAAACAAACAAACACAAAAACGACGAACAAACAAATGAATAGACTGAAATACAGAAGAAAGGGAGGTTGCAACAGAACAGTTGATCGGGGAGTTCATGATGCGTGCTGCATTGCGCAGGTACCAACATTCTTCCTTTGGCCTTGGGTCTCAGCATCGGTATTCTGGTCCCCGTGGCGTTGGTTGCCGGATATTTCATCTACAGAAGGTGGGTTTTTCGGGGAGCGGCTACCTTGACGTGGAGCAGCTAGCAGCACGGGGATAGGGAGCACCTTGCAGCACAGGGATAAGGAGCAGCTAGCTGCACAGAGATAAGGAGCAGCTAGCTGCAGGGGGAGCAGCTGGCTGTACGGGGAGCAGCTAGTACAAGTAGGAGCAGGTAACACAAGTGGGAGTAACTAGCACAAGGAGGAACAGATAGTTGCAGGGGTATCAGCTAGCAGCAGGGAGGGCAGCTATAGAATTTCACAGCGAGGTGTTGCTGTTACTGCTTAAGAAGCGAAATGCTGTCTCTACGGGGACAGAAACCAGAGAAGAAGAAGCATCATGAGTGGGCCCAGTTGCTGTCTGTCTGCAGCGGGTTGACGGGGAGTGTGGGTATTTTGTTTTGTTTTGTTGTTTTGTCTCAGGCGGCAACAGAACCACTCAGGGAGGCCCGCAGAGAAGAAGAGACTCCTCAGCGAAGATAAGGGGACAGATGAGGAGTTCTCCCGAGTCGCCCAACGAAGAAATCACAAACCCAGCGACTTAGCACAGGAAGCAGAACCATCTTTCTGGGGAGGTAAGCAAAAGAAGCTCAAAACAGCAGCAGCAGCAGCAGCAGCGGCAGCGGCAGAAGCTTCAGCTGCTGCTACTGCTCCTGCTACCTTTTTGACGTCGTGTAGACAGACAGAGCGCATCTACTGCTAGGTGCAACGTCTCTGTCTCTGGAGCAGTTAGCAAAACGAAGAGCAGCCAGCTGCAGGGATAGGCGCTAGCTGCATGTTGAAGCGAAACTAGCAGCAGAGGTGGCAGCTAGCTGGCGGGGGAGGAGCTAGTGGGGTGAGCTGAGTGAAGCAGCGCCTTCGTCTGTTTGTTCGTGTGCTCTATCATTTCTTGTGTTTCTGTGTTTTGTTGTCTTTCTCTTGCAGAGACGCAGCAAGACCAAACAAATGTCATGATAGACGACAATGCACACGAGGCCTACTACTGAGGCGCTTCCCCCTATTCACCTTTCTCTTTTCTTCTTCTGTAGACGAACAGAACGGCCTAGATCGCAATTTATATGAGGGCCCAGCGGCCCCCACAGGAGGGCGAGGGGACCTTGCAAGCCCCTTCAAGACCGCATGCAGCCAGACGCGCGAAGGCTACGACAAGGAGCTAGCTGCTGATCTCTCTCATACCTACTCTATACCATCTAGTAATGACACAGCACATATCCAATATATATATATGCATATATATGTATATATTTATTTACATTCCTGTCTCCTATCTAGCTACTATGTTGCACTCTCCAGCAACAACACCCTTATTCTCTCCTCCTTATCCCCTATTCACTGCCTGCCTTAACTCGTAGCAGCTACAGCGGCACAGCGTTTCAACCCCACAGAGACGGAAACCTCTCCACTGCAGCGGCAGCAGCAGCAGGAGCTGCTGCTGCTGCTGTTACTGTTGCTGCTGCAGCGACCTCTCACTTAGAAGGTATGCTAGGTTCCTACAAGTTTCGGGAGCTGTGGCAGAAATGCATTTAAGCTTTGCATGAAGATGCAGATTCATCTTCACAGAACAGACAAAGGCAACTTTAGCTGGGCTATCTGCGGAGACATTCGGCTCAACTGCGCGCCGGCCGTCTCCCCTGCTGTTTTTGAAGACACCCGCTAATAGCTCTTTGTTCTTTAACACTGAAGCTGCCTTGTCGTTCCAGTTAGAACAGCCGCATACCGTAGCAGAGGCATCAGCAGCAGCAGCAAACAAAAACGGCAGCAAAAGCAGCCCCAGCAGCAGCAGCAGCTGCTGCTGCTGCTGCTGTAAAACTATTGTGTTTAGTGGGGCGGGAGCCTTGCACGTGAGTCCCCTAGCTGCTGGTTAGCGCGATTTTGAAATGCCTGCTCCAGCCTTTCTTGCTGCTCCTGTTTAGAATAGGTTGGCACCTCTTCCTCTTGAATGCTTATCAGCGTTATGCGCCCCTCCTCGTCGCCCACCACCAACACCGGCACAGACGGAGCGTAACTACACAGAAAACGCAGCGTACAAGCAAAACAACACCACAACCCAACAGCAGCAGCAGCAGCAGGCTCACGTTTACACACAGGAACATTGCAGATGATCTGAGTTACGTGAAGGGCCCCAACAATCATTCCTTCTGTGTGCTGAGAAAGAAAAGAAAGAAGAAGAATGCAGACAAACACCAACCCCACCATATCTGAGAGAGCCTGCGAGGCAGCCGCTCCCCCCCAAACGCCGGATATAAAACTGCTGCAGGATCCGCAGTTTGGTCGCCGCAGTTCCACAGCTCCACTCGGCCGTTGTTGAAGGCACAGCAGAAAGCAGTGGAGTCGTAGGGGCTCCTGAAGAGGAAAGGAGACAGACGATATCCATGAAAAACAAATGCAGGAACACCCAAGGATGCAGAAGTAAACTCTCACAGGTTGGGAGCAGCAGCAGCAGAAGCAACAGCAGAAGCAGCAAGAGCAACAGCAGCAGCAGAAGCAACAGGAACAACAGCAGCAGCAGGAGCAACCGCAGCAGCAGGAGCAACAGCAGCGACAGCAACAGCAACAGCAACAGCAACTGTACCAGCAGCAGCCGAACCAGCACGAGCAGCAACCACAGCAGCAGCAGCAGCAGCAACACCAGTAGCAACAGCTGCAGCAAGTGTCTTACCAGCAAACATCCATAACTGCGCTTGGATCTTCTGTTGAAGTGAATACTTCAACTTCTTCTTGATGGCGACCAACAGACCAAAGACGGACTGTCCAATCAGCGGAGCCACTCAGCAGAAAGTGCGGGGAGAAGGGGCTCACGCGCACCTGGAGCAACCCCACCACAATAAACACGCACACATACACAAACATACTCACATATACATGTATATATATGTATATATGTATATATATGCTTATACATATGCATATGCATATATATGCAGATACGTATATATATATATATATATATGCATACATACATGCATATATATATGTATATATATATATATATATGCCTACCGTTCGAATTGGCCCTTTGTGGCCGTAGTAAGTGCTAAGAAACTGCTCGTTGTAGTTGAGGGAGCACTTGTGCACAACGCCGTCATCGGTAGAAACGAAGTAAATGCTGCTGTCTTCTCCCCTCGCCAGATCCAAAGACAAACCCGCTGCATAACGAAATAAATGCGTCTTCACAGCCTCCTTCCTCAAAGAACTCAACTGCAACGCAGAGGGGTTGGGAGTGCGGCGCACATTCATAGCTGTGGAGTTCACAAGCCCTGCATGCAGCACCAAACACCAACGGCAGAAGGAAACACATGCAAGCAGCAGCAAGGCCTCCGTATGCAGCCCAGCAAAACAACACAATCGCATACTGTATAATCAAGAGATCTATGCAAACGCAACGCCCCCGCAGAGGCGCCGAAACGGCTGCCTCTCCTGCCAAGCCTTCTCCAGCTAGCTAGGTAGCTAGCGGGCTAGCTACCTGGCTAGCTGGCTAGCTAGGTAGCTAGCTAGCTAGCTAGCTAAGCTCCACTAGGACTCCGGGCCCCGGTGCCTTCTCAACAAGTTGCATGCGGGGTTCTATCATTCGCTCAGTCAGCCCCTGTTTTTGGGGAAGCTATCAAACTCCTGCCAAGATAGCTAGTTATGTAGCTAGCTAGCCAGCTGGCCCTACATAACTGGCCGGCTCTACCTAGCCAGTTATCTAGGTAGCTAGCTGGCTAGCTAGCTAGCTTGGCAGAAGATTGGTAGCTGTAGCTTCTAGCTAGCTATGGCGAGGCCTGCTGCTGCTGCGCTACCTTTCTGCAGAGTCCACTGCAACACCTGCCCGTCGCCTCCTGTAGACAGCAAACCCTCTGTTCCCTCTCGTACGAGCCACTTCAAATCCCAGACGGTGTCTGTGTGCTGGCAACCCTGCGGACAAGCCGAGAAGACGCAAGCCGCAGCGGCAGCAACAACAACAACAACAGCCCTGAACGTTTCGCTAGTCTCGCTATCTGCAGCACCTGCTACGGTGTATGTACAGCTCATCCTTACCACTGCGCCCTCTGAACCCGCGCTGTGCAGCACCGGCTGATCCCGAGAAAGACGCAAATCCCAAATGCCAACAGCACCGTCCACCAGACCCCCTAAGACGCAGCATGGAGTAGCAGCAGCAGCAGCAACTAACAGCAGCAACGACAACGGCAAGCAGCAGCAACCGCAGCACCTGCAAGCTGCAGCACGGGCAGCAGCACATGCATTGGGAACAAAGAAACAACCAAAGGAGGCATAAGTGAAGCTGCTGCTGTTCGCTGTACCTGCTAAGAGGTTGGGCTGCAGCGCAGCAAATCCAAGTGTAGTAACACCCGACTTGCAGCTAATAACTCTCTGGGGGTAAAGGGGATTGGCTATAGACCAGAGTTGCAACTTTCCTGCATGCATGCAGCAATGCGGTGTACATACACCTCAGAAAGGAAAATATTTTGGCCTGCCTGTCTGCATGAAGCGACGAAGTGTGCGTACACCTCATAGCAGAGAAAAATGCATATATAGAACGGCGAAACCGTAAACACTTCGTCTTCTTTGCTGCTGCTGAGCCTCAGCCTCTTTGTGCTTTTTGTTTGCACTCGAGGGCATGTCATTCTCTGCATCCTACTCTGTCTCTGTTTCTGTTTCTGTCTGCATGCATATGCATGCATATAATATGTGTCTGTCTCTGTTTCTGCCTCAGTCTTTCTTTTTCTCTCTACGTGTTTGCTATGCATATAACGATATATCCATGCACAAACACACACATCTATATATATATATATATATATATATGCATATTTGCTTGGGTATAAATATATTTATTTATTTACCTCTACAGATATGTTTTCATTTGTATATCCATATGCAAATACAGATATATATGTATAAATATCTATATACGTGTGTAAATATTATATATATAAATATATATATGCCTTTAGGCACATAGAAAGATACAAAAGTATATTATCTTCGCACCATTTCGGGGCGCATCTGGATTACAAGGGGGACTGCTAAAGGCAGCACAGAGAATGTCTTTGTGAATTGGGTGGTATACCAGCGCCCGCACCCCCAGGCCATCAGCAAAAGGCCTTCCATCAAAATCCAGGAGCTCCTTTAGCTGCTGCCGTACATAACCGCCTGCTGCTGCAGCACCAGCAGCAATAGCATCCACAACAGTAGTAATAGCAGAAGCAGCAAAAGCAGCAAAAGGAGCAAAAAAAGCAGCAGAAGCACAAGCAGCAGCAGCAGAAGCAGTTGAAGAAGCAGCAGCAAGAGCAGCAGAAGCAGGAGCAGCGGCAGCAGAAGCAGCAACAGCACAGGCAGCAACAGCAGGAAGCATTCGGTGTTCATTGCCGAGACTGAAGGGGAATACGCAATGTAGAAACCGACGTTAGCTAGATAAAAAATACGAGTACATAAAATAGTATTATATATATGTTTTATATTTTATTAAGTATAAAGTGCATGCAAATGCCTATGAATAAAATCAAATGCCTCACTTTGCTGCTCCTCTTCGCCGTCATCCGAGTCGGAGGCCTCGCGCCGTTCGCGCTGCACTTCTTCTTCCCTATCAGCGCCAACTGCAGCAGCAGCAGCAGCAACAGCAGCAACAGCAACAGCAGCAGCAACGGCAACAGCAGCAGCAGCAACAGCAGCAGCAGCAGCAACAGCAGCAGCAGCAGCAACAGCATCAGCAGCAGGAGTAACATCAGGGGGAAGTGCAGAAGGAGCATTAGCCAGAGCAGCAGTAGTAGCAACATCAGCAGGAGCGTCAGCAGCACCAGCAACATCAGCAGAAAGAAGAGGAGGAGCAGCAGCGACATCAGCAGGAGCAGCCGCAGCAACAGCAGCAGCAGCAGCAACAGCAGCAGCAGCAGAAAGAGCACCAACAGGAGGAGCGGCATGGTGTATGCTTGTATGGTTGCAGGAGCTCCAGCAGCAGCAGGAGTATCGGCAGGAAGCAGCAGTTGTTAGCGTGTGCAGCAGCGCAGCAGCAGAAAGGGCCTCTCCACAGACAGCTGCCTCACAGCAGAAGCAATTAGAGTCTGTCTCTGTTCTAGGGTTTGGGAAGACATCTTCCACAGGCTGTAGAGCCCTTAAACTCCTATACGTCATTTGCTTCGAATGAAACTGCTGCTGAGACAAAGCAGCCTCCATACATAAAGCTGCTATGCCCATGCCACCCGGCAGAGGCCCCCCAGACGATATCTGCAGCAAAACAGTTAATCAAACAAACCCTAAACCCTAAACCCTAAACCCTAAATCCTAAATCCTATATCCTACACCCGGAATCCTAAGCCCGAAACGCTATTCCATAAACCATAAATTCTACATCCTTAACCCTAAACCCTAAACCCTAAACCATAGACCCTAATCCCTAATCCCTAAACCCTAAACCCTAAACCATTAACCCTAAACCTTTACCCCTAAGCCAATGCAGCAGAAATTGCGCCATTGCACACTCCAAACGAGAAAAAAACACCAAAGAGAATAAGAGGCTCAGATTAATAAAATATGCAGCCAAGGCAGCAACCGATTAACAGCAATGGCGGCTTCATCAACAGCAGCAGCAGCAGCAACAGCTTCACAAACAGCAGCAATAGCAACAGGCGCAGTAGAAGCAGCAGAGTCAATAAAAGGGGCAGCACGTACAGCAACGCCAGCATCAACAGCAGCAGCAGTGAAAGGAGCAGCTTCACCAGCCACAACAGCAACAGCAGCAGCTTTATCAACCGCAACAACAGCAAGAGCAGCAGCAGCTTGCACAACGACAACAACAACAACAGCAGCAGCTGCTGCTGCGGCTTCAACAGCCGGAGCAACAGCAGCAAGAGCTCTGCAGCGACCGCATGAACAACAACAACAACAACAGCAGCAGCAGCAGCAGCAGCAGCAGCAACAGCAGCAGCAGCAGCATGTTACCTGCCATTCGGGGTTGCTTTTATTTACTTCATTGCTCATCTCAAGCAAATCTCCTTCCAAATTTTTCTTTAGAAGACCTCCACCCATCTCCACCACCGATGGCCGCTGACACTTGCGCCCCCCAACGCTCGCCACAGACACTTCTGCACATACGCACACGTAGCAGCAGCAGCAGCTGCTGCTGCTGCTGGTACTGCTGCAGGTGCTGGTGCTAGTGCTGGTGGTCTTGCTGTTGCTGCTGTTTCTGCTGGTGCTAGTAGTGCTGGTGCTGCTGCTGCTGTGGTTGGTATTCACGTAAATCTGTTGCTTCAGCTGCTGCTGCTACTGCTCTTGCTACTTCCGTTGAGGTCAGATAAATTCTCTGTTGCTAGAGTAGCAACTGATGCAGCAGCAGTGGGAGCAGCAACAAACCCACTGCCGCAGCAAGCAGCAGCTAACCCGCCGTAGAAGCAACACCACCATCGCAGCAGCAGCAGCAGCAGCAGCAGCAATATCTTATGCTTCCTTCTGCCTCTCAGCTTGAGGTGTACGTCCATCTTTACCTGCTCTCTTTGTGTCTGTTGTTTTGCTGCTGCCCATTACAGACAGTCGTTTAGAAGCAGCAAAACTCCCCCCTATGCGTTTTGCAGTTGTGCTATCTCTGCTCCTAAGCCGTTGAGAAGGTTGTTGCTGCTGCTGCTGCTGCTGCTGGTCATCAAACCTGCGCGAGCCGGAGGGGTGCGGCGAAGTAAAGAAGGGCCCCTGGGGGCCCCTCTCCCCCCCTATGCAGGTTGTTCTAGTCTTATCACGAACAGCAGCAGCAGCAGCAGCAAAACAAGAGTTTAATGGCAGCAATGTGCCCTCAGCTTGCAGCCCCTCTGCAGCAAACTCTTCTGCTGCCTTCCTCCATGCAGCACAAAACTTCTCCATCCTGGGAGCAGCAGCAGAGAAACAAACAACAGCAAATTAAAATAAAGCAAATGAAATGCAACAACACACAACATACTCACACGTTAAGAAGCAGCAGCAGAAGCAGAAGCAGAAGCAGCAGCAGAAGCAGCACCGGAAGCAGCAGCAGACACCAACACTAGCGTAGGCAGTGGCGGCAGATATAACCGGACAAGGATGGTGCAGCAGCTGCAGCTGCAGCACTAACGCATGTAGCATCATCAGAGGCCCCGGTGCTGCTGCAGCCCAGACTGCAGCAGAACCTTCGGAAGCACCAGCTGCTGCGGCCAGAAGCAGGAGCAGCCAGTGCAGCACGAGCACAAACGGCAGCAGCAGCAGCAAGAGCAGCCAGTGCAGCACGAGCACAAACAGCAGCAAGAGCAGCACGAGCAGCTGCAGCAGCAGCAGCAGCAGCAGCAGCAAGGAGCTAGTGGCTCACAGGCTTGTGGGTTTCTCAGCAAGTGCATCATGAATGTTTGCTGGTGAAGCTTCAACAGCAGCAGCAACACTCGCATTGTTGTCTGTCTCCACTGCCTTTAGCTTTTGCTGAGGGTTTAGGGTTTGCGTATGCGACACTTTAAACCGTCCTGGGACAGACTGTATTGCTGCTTGAAGCTCAGCATACACCCGATTTCTCTGCATGATTTGATGATGTTCTTCGCTGCCAACTATAGCACATCGAGAAGGTAAACTATATAAAATATTTGTTGAGGTTTCCTCGAGCTGAATTGTGCAGCAGTCTCCACTGCAGCAAGAAGATGCAGCAGCAGCAGCAGCAGCAGCAGATGCTTCTCCTGTTCCTGCTGCCTCTCTTCCTGATGCTGCTGCTCCTGCTGCTGCTGCTTCTCCTGCTCCTGCTGCTGCTGCTCCAGCTGCTGTTCCTTCTGCTGCTGCTGCAGAGACAGCAGAAGCGGCGTCTGCAAGGCAGGCAGCAACAGCAGCAATGCAATATACACGCATATCCAACTTCTCTTTTTTAATATGCATTTATATTTACTCGTATTTTTATTATTTATATATATTCGTATTTGGGGTTATTTATTTATGCTTATATATATTCATCAACACGCATACAATATATATATATATATATATTTATACATATATATATATACAGAGAGAGAGAGAGAAAGAGAGAGAGAGAGAGAGAGAGAGAGAAACATGCGAAGAGAAACAGAGAGACAGAGCGAGACAGAGAGAGAGACAGGCATATGCATATACCTTCGTGATATCATGCATATAAGTACATACATAAATATACATATATATATATATATGTACATCCATATATATATATATATGTATGTGTATCAATATATTTTATCAATATATTTACATCTATATATGTATACATATATATCAATGCATTTACATATATATATGTATAAATATATATATATATATATATCTAATTCAGTATACTGTAATAACATATAAGATGATGTAACTCAGTGCATTACTGTACGGCAAAATAAAGTTAAATAAAATAAATAAAATAAAGTAAAATAGAGATTCGTACATAAGGGTTTAAAAAGGCTGACCTTTGGGTGCTGTGGTTGAGTTGCCTGCTGCTTCTTCTTGCTGCTGCTCTCCTGGCAGCTGCAGCTCTGCAGCAGACATGCGAACCTTCAGTGCAGCTCCAGGTGTATAGGCAGCTCAAGTGAACATGCAGCTCAGGTGTACATGCAGCTCAGGTGCGTACGTACACCCCAGTGAGTGTCAGTAAGCCCCGTTGCGGTGTATGTACACTACATATCTGCTGCTGTCTAAATAGAAAGCAGCAGCACTTAGCTGAAGTGTATGTGCTCATACACCTCAGTATAGAGCTGCTGCTTGCCAACACGCGGCAGCAAGGCAGAGGCAGCAGCAGCAACAACAAAAGATGCTCTACACGATGCATGCTGAGTGCATGCAAGCAGCACCTGCCTGCCTCAATGGTGTCTGCTGCTTCTTCTTGCGAATCTGAGGCCCCACTGTACAGACGACGCGGAGTTACATTCTTTCCGTTCAGCAGCACTTGGTAACCCCCTGCACCTGCAGCAGCAGCAGCAGCAGCAGCAGCAGTAGCAGCAGTGGCAGTGGCGGAAGCTTCTGCTACAATAGCTGCAGAAGCAGCAGCAGCAGAAGCTTCGCCAGTGCCTCAACTGGAGCCCTAAGCCGCTCGACGAGTCCAGCTGAAGAGCGATGGATTGCCAGCAGCAGCAGCAGCTGCTGCTGCTGCGTCCGCTGCAGCGCTTCTGCCCCCTCGCAGGAGTTGGGGCTCTGTGGTGTATCTGCAGCTACGGGGTGTGTAAACCCTTTGTTTGGTGCTGCTGCCTTTGCCGCTGCAAACCCTATCCCGTACAATCTTAAACTCTAAACCCTAAACCCTAAACCCTACAGCTTATTGTTGTTGCTTCTCTGAAGGACGGCACGGGGTATTCTTTCGTCTTCTTTGATGGATTGCTGTCACTCAAACCCTAAACCTTTAACCCTAAACCCTAAAGCCTCTCGTTTTGGCATTGTCCTCGCTTATCCCTACCTCTCCACGTCCTTTAAACCCTAAATCCTAAACCCTAAACCCTAAACCCTAAAGCCTGAGGGATTGTGCTCCGTCTTTTGAGTCGTGCACAGCACGTGACATCAGGCGTTAGGGTTTAGGGTTTAGGGTTTAGGGTTTGTGGTGGTTTGAATAGGGCTTTACCGAGGCTTTCTGTAGCCCTAGATGTTCTTAAACCCGGGGTATCCCTCGAGATAGAGAGTTTTCTTGTAATTGTTTTTTGTTTTGTTTCTGTTTGTCTGCGTATTAACAACTGAGAAGGTCTAGAGGAGGTGCTGCTAGGCTGAGGGAGGGTAATACTAGGCCTTTTAGAAGCCATCTTCCTGTTATTCCTCCCTATTTATTGTTATTTAAATTAAAAATAATTATTACTGCAGAAAAAAATTTAAAAATACAATTAGAACGTGCACTACGCTCCACGGGCTGTCGCAGCTGCGCATACACCCCAACACATAACAGCAGAAAATGAAAAAAAATAAAATTCAATTTTCCACTTTTATTTATTTCGAAATTTCAAACACCGAGTCAAGAAGACCCCGGCGCATGCGCTCACAGCCGCGCGACTGCAGCAACAGCAGCAGCAGCAGCAGCAACAGCAGCAGCAGCAGCAGCAACGAACACGAAATCATCTCACGACGTCTTCATTAATATTAAAGATTAAATGCCCTTTGCTCCTTTGCTGCGTTCTCCTGCTGCTTCTGCATGCCACTTAGCAGCAGCAACACCAGCAGCATAACGACAGCATCAGCAGCAGCAGCAGCAGCAGCAGCCGGAGCAGCAGCAACTTGCGACCATAAACAGCGCAGCAGCAGCAGCAGCACATGCAATTATTGAGGCGATAGGCACTTGTCTGGCGCATCTGCAGTGTCAGTACACAGTTCCGCTCATCAGCATTGTCTAGCTGCTGTTGCTGCTGCTGTTGCTGGTCCTGCTGCGGTTGCTGTTGCAGTTGGCGCCGCTGCTTCAGTCCTATGAGAGCAAGCTTGCGCTACTGAGGCAGCAGCTGCCGCCTAAGGACAGCAGCAGCAGCAGCAGCAGCAGCATCGCCAGCCGTAGCACCGGCTGCAGTTGCAGCAGGAGCTGCGGAAGCTGCAGCGGCAGCAACTGAAGCACCAGCAGCAGCAGCAGCAGCAGCAAATGCCGCCCAAGGAGTTTATTCGGCCTCGAGCCACAAGCCCAGAAGTCCTGCGTCTTGTGGAAGCTGCTGCAGAGATGGATAGGCAGCAGCTGCAGCAGCAGCAGCAGCACCAACACGCGCTGCAGCAGCAGCAACAGCAGCAGCAGTCGGAGTTGGATGCTGATGATGTAGAGCTGCAGCGCGCACTTGAGGCCTCTTTAAGGGAATGTGAGATGCTGCTGCTTGCCTTGTGCGCGAACCTGCTGCTGCTGCTGTAGCTGCTGTAGCTGCAGCATTGGCAGCAGCAGCAGCAACAGCAGCAGTAGTAGTAGTAGTAGCAGCATCAGCAGCGACGTAATGGCTTGCACTGCATGCAACTGTGTGCTTGGTTCTTGTGTGTCTCTGCAGCTGCTGCTTCACCCAGTCCCCCCGCTATAGCAGCAGCAGAAGCAGCAGCAGCTGCTGCTGATGCTGCTGCTGCACCACGGCAGCTGTCTGCTGCAGAGTTTATCGCGCTTCTTCCGGAAGATGATGACCTTACAGATTTGCTGCAGCCTCCCCCTCCCCGCAGCAGCAGCAACAGCACGTTCCCTCTAAGCCGCGGCAGCAGCAGCAGCAGCAGCAGCAAGAAGCTCCCGGAGGACCGCTTTAGAGTGCCGCCTGAGTGGATAGAAGAGGAAGAGAGACGGGGCTGCTGCTGCTGCTGCAGGGTGCCCCCCAGCTGTAGCAGCAGCAGCAGGAGCGCCGGATCTGCAGGAGCAGCGGCAGCAGCAACAGCAACGCCTGAGGAGCCGCAGCAGCAGCAGCAGGAGCGGTGGAAGTGCTGCTCCTGTGTCGCAGCAAGTGATAGTGATGCAGCAGCAGCAGCAGCAGCAGATGGGCTCACCGAAGAGGAGCAGCGCGCCAGCTTCGAGGCCTCAACAATGCCGCTGCAGCAGCAGCAGCTGCGTGAGTTGCTGCTGCTGCTCTTTGGGGAAGGCAGCGGCAGAGAAATAGATAAAGAAGATTTAGGGCGGTGGTACGCCGCGTGCTGTTGCTGCTGCTGGTGCTGCTGCTGCTGTTGGTGCTGTTGCTGCTGCTGCTGATGGTGCTGTTGCTGGTGCTGCTGATGGTGCTGTTGCTGCTGCTGCCGGTGCTGCTGCTGCTGCTGGTGCTGCTGCGCTGTGTCTTCGTTGCTGCTTCCTCCATAGGAGTATCACGCTGCTGCTGCTGCTGCTGCTGCTCCTTGTGCTGCAGGATGGCGCACCCGATTGCATTTGCTGCTGACTGGCCGGAGGCCGCGCATCTGCGCGGGGCAGCTTTAGGAGAAGGTGCTGCCGGTGGTGCAGCAGCAGCAGGAGCAGCAGGAGCAGCAGCTAGCTGCGAAGAGTGGGGCCTGGTTCAGGTACACGGAGGCCCCTGTGGGGTGCTTGCTGCGCTGCAGTGTCTTGTGCTACGTTCTTTGCTTTTCTCTCGCTTCCGGGCAGCAAAGAGGCTGCAGCATGAGCAGCAGCAGCAGCAGCAGCAGCAAGAGCAGCAGCAGCAGCAGCTGCTGCTGCGGCTGCACCCGTGTTCGCTGCAGCGGCAGCATGCGCTTGCAGAAGCAGTTGCTGCAGTATTATATCAATGTACTGAGGGTTCAGTATACACTGTTGCTGCTCTCTCGCCTCCCCGGAGGCCCCCAGCAGCAGCAGCAGCAGGAACATCAGCAGCAGCAGCAGCAGCAGCAGAAGTAGATTCTCTTCAGGTGCAAGTGCGAGAGATAGTGGGGATCGCTCAGGTTATGCGGTTTTACTTCGCCCATCAAAAAGTGCTGCTAGCAGCACCAGGAGCAGCACTTAGTCTTCTCGCTTCCGTTGTACTCACTAGGGGGCCCAGCAAGGTCTGCTGCTGCTGCTGCTGCTGCTGTTGTTGTTGTTGTTGTTCGTGCTGCTCTTGCTGCAGCTGGGGCTGCTGTTGCTGCTGCTTGATGAGGGTGCTGATGCTGCTGTTTGTTGTTGGTAGTGACATTGCAGTTGCCGTTGCTGCTGCTGCAGCTGCTGTTGCTGCAGCTGCTGTTTGTACTGCAGAACCCTGCCAGTGCCTCTTGCATTTCCTGCCCTGCAGCAGCAGCATCTGCTGCTAAAGCTGCTGCTGCAGCTGCTGCTGCTGCATGAGTTGTTGCTGCATTGATTTTTCCGTGCATCGCTGCTGCTGCTGCAACTTGTTCAACTGCTGCTGCTGCTGTTGCTGTTGCTGTTGCTGTTGCTGCTGCTGCAGGTTAGGAGGGATATGGATCCTCCTTCTCGCGCTTTAGTTGGGGTGTATGGGCACTGCGCCCAGGAGTCTTTAAATTTGCTGCTGCAGGGAGCAGCAAGCAGCAATGTCTGCGACGGGGCGACAATGATAGGAGAAGCTTGCTTAGGAGGAGCCTACAAACGGCCTCTGGTTGGCTTCCTCTCAGAGATGGAAGTGCTCAGGTGCAAACCCTAAACCCTAAACCCTAAACCCTAAACACTTGAGCAGAGATGTAGCGCCAGCTGCTGCTGCTAGGCGCAGCACTTTCCGGCCCCATCGAACCACTCTTGTGGTGTCGCTCCTGCTGCTGCTGCTGCTGCTACTCGTGCTGCTGCTACTTGTGCTGCTGCTGTTGCTCATGTTGCTGCTGCTACTCGTGCTGCTGCTACTTGTGCTGTTGCTGCTGCTGCTGCTGGTGGATTGGGGTGTACATGCAGGTACTGCGAGGTGGGGAGCCGCTTCAAGGCGCCTCTGTTTCCACTTTGGGTTGTAGGCAGCGGAAACCACTACACAACTTTGTTCTCTACTGATCCTGCTGCTGCTGAGATGCCTTCGCAAGCGCTTCTTGAGGCGGTATGCTGCTGCTGCTGCTGCTGCTACTGCTGCTGCCATTGCTGCTGCTCGTGTTGGTGGTGCTACTGCTGGTGCTGCTGGTGTTACTGGTGCCACTGCTGCTGCTGCTAATGCTACTGGCGTTGGTGGTGCTGCAGCAGGTGTTGCTGCTGCTGCTGCTGCTGGCGTGTTGCTGCTGCTGCTGGGGATTCCTTTGGTGCTGTTGATGCTGGTTTTGCTGCTGTTGTTCAAGCATATCAACTGTTGCTGCTGCTGCTGCTGCATTTGCTGCTGCTGCTGCTCCATTTGCTGCTGCTGCCGAATTTGCTGCTGCTGCATTTGCTGCTGCTGCATTTGCTCCTGCTCCATTTGCTGCTGCTGCTGCTGCAGGAGTCGCGTTGGGCGTTTCAGGTTGCTGACCCTGGGAATAGTTTGCTGCTGCAGCAGAGCAGCCTTCCTCATGTCTTTGCTGCTTTAGGTTTGTTTTATTGCTTTTGTTTGTTTTTTAGTTGTTTGTCTCGCGCTTATTCGCTTTCTAAACCCTAAACCCTAAACCCTGATAAATATATCTGTAGTGTTTTTCGTTAGGCCTGCCTCCTCTTCTTTGTCTTTATTCTTATAATTATTATGAATAAATAATAATATAATAATAATAATAATAATAATTTATTATTAATAAATATAATATTATTTATTATAAAATGCTTATTTCTTAATATGATGTCTCCGTTTTAATTCTAATAAACATTTTTCATAATTAATTAATTATTATAGATAAACATACCATGACCCAATAAAACAAATATTTATTATTTATTTATTTATTATTTATTATTTATTTATTTATTATTTATTTATTTATTATTTATTTATTATTTATTTAGTTAGTTATTATTTATTTATTTATTTTTTATTTGCTTATTTATTTATTTTACTTTTTATTTATTTATTATTTATTTATTATTTATTTATTTATTTATTTATTTATTTATTTATTATTTATTATTTATTTATTTATCTAGGCTTGCCTTCTTCGTGCTTAGAGGAGGTCCCTTCAGCAGACGGCGTTGTGTTGTTTGGCGATTGGAACCGATGGTTTATATCCTACAGAAAAAAGCAAAAGAAGGTGCAAGGTATAGCTTTTATTATTATTATAATATAATATAATATAATATATATATATATTATTTATATGCTGTGTCGCTCTGTCTGTCTCTTTATCTGTCTCTCGCTCTGCTTCTGTATACTTGGCTGTCTCTCTGTCTCTGTCTCTGTCTCTCTCTCTCTCTCTCTCGCTCTCTCTCTCTCGCTCTCTCTCTCTCTCTCTCTTTCTCTGTCTCTCTCTGTCTCTGTCTCTGTCTGTCTCTGTCTGTTTGTCTATATCCCTCTTGCTATATCTCTTTTTCTTTATCTTTCTCTCTGTCTCTCTGTGTCTGTCTTTACCTCTGTCTGTCTCTGTCTGTCTCTGTCTGTCTGTCTCTGTTTGTCTCTGTCTCTGTCTCTATCTTTCTCTTTTTCTTTGTCTGTCTCTCTCTCTCTTTGTTTGTCTCCTTCTTCCGCTGCCTTTCAAAACCTAAAAAACCCTAAACCCTAAACCCTAAACCCTAATTCTTTTGTGTGCTGCAGCAGGGCCCCATGTGGAGCCTCCAGAGACTTTTCACCTCTTCCTCTATGATGGCCAAATACCCCCAGGTAAGCAGCAGCAGCAGCAGCAGCAGCAACAGCAACAGCAGCAGCAGCAACAGCAACAGCAGCAGCAGCACATATAGCAGAAGCACATGCAGCAGCAGCATCAGCAAATGCACGTGCAGCGGCAGCACATGCAGCAACAGGACGGGCGTCAGTAGTAGCAGCAGCAGCTTCCTGAGCAGGAGGAGGAGGAGGAGCAGCAGCATTAGGTTGTTGTTTGTATTGTTTGCTGCTGCAGGCCCAGGGGTTTGTGTATTTCTAATAAACACCACAAGCAAAGGGCAGCAGAAGAGACAGCCGCAAACAGAAGCTGTTGAAAGATTGCTAAGAACGAGGTGGCCTCAGGCACTCGTCAGCTCTGTACAGCTCTAAGTGCTGCTGCTGCTGCAGTTGCTGCTGCTGCTGCTGTAGTTGCTGCTGCTGTAGTTGCTGCTGCTGCAGTTGCTGCTGCTGCAGTTGCTGCTGCTGCAGTTGCTGCTGTAGTTGCTGCTGTAGCTGCTGCTGCTGCTGTAGTTGCTGCTGCAGTTGCTTCTGCTGCTGATGCAGTTGCTGCTGCTGTTGCTGCAGTGGCTACTGCTATTGCTGTTGCAGTTGCTGCTGCTGCAGTTGCCCTTGCTGCAGTTGCTGCTGCTGCTTCGGCAGCGGCTGTTGCTGTTGCTGCTGCAACTCCTCTCGTTACTGCTACTCTGGCAGCTGCGGTAGCTGCAGCAGATGCTGCTGCAGTTGCTGCTGCGGCCGCTGCTGCGGCCGCTGCTGAAGTTCCTGTTGCTGCTGCTGTTGCTGCTGCTGCTAGTGTATGCGCATGCTGCACAGCGCAGCAGAACACCCGACTCTGTCTTTACAGCAGCAGCAGCAGCCAGACCAGCAGCAGCAGGAGTAGCAGCAGCCAGACCATAAGCAGCAGGAGCAGCAGCAGCAAGATCAGCAGCAGCAGCAGCAGCAGCAACCTCAATGCTGCAGCAACAGAAGTGCTGTTTGCTTCGAAGGGCCTGTGGGGCCTCCGCCATCCAAAACAAAATATGTTTAAAGTCTTCGTTTATTTTATATTTTCTGTAATTCTTTTTGTCTCTTCTTGTTTTTTATTTTGTTTGTTTGTTTATCTTTTTTTATCTTTTTATTTCTCTTACTGGCAGAAGGCGGTATATTACTAAGAACGGGGCCTCTTCACTTGGCCCAGCAAACCCTAAACCCTAAACCCTAAACCCTAAACCCTCAGTACAGATATATGGCAGTGGCTTCTGCAGCAGTCTCTAACGGCTGACCGTTACACCTGTGCTGGTTTACGAGACCCAGCTAGCTATGTAGCTACCTGATTGGCTAGCTAGCTAGCTAGCTAGCTAGCGAGATCAACTGGCGAGAGGGCGTTTACATGAACGGATCGTCTTCTAGCTAGCTGGTTGGCTAGCTGGATGGTTATTTGCTTGGCTAGCTGGCTAGCTAGCTAGCTAGCTGATTTGCTAGCTAGCTAGCCTGCTAGCTAGCTAGTTAGGTAGGTGGTTTACCAGCTAGCTAGCATGCTAAGTTAGCGAGCTGCTAGATTGGCTAGCTGCGAACTGTAGTAGCCAGCTAGCTAGCTTACTGGCTAGCTAGCTGACTGGCGAGCTAGCTGACTGGCTAGCTAGCTGACTGGCTAGCTAGCTAGCTAGCTGACTGGCTAGCTAGCTGCATAGCTAGCCAGCTGAATAGCTAGCTAGCTGCATAGCTAGCTAGCTGAATAGGTACCTAGCTAGCCAACCAGCAAGGTATGCATAGTTCGCTGTGTAGCTTGCTAGGCTACGAGCAAACCGGCTAGCTAGCTAGCTAGCTACCTGGCTACCTAGTTAGCTAGCTGTCTAGCTAGCTGCTGCTGTAGCGGAGCGGAGCATTCAAAGCGGCAGTGGCCCCTCCGGTGTCTGCTGAGGGTTTCGTTTTGTAGGAAGGCGCAGCGACGTCATTCATCTAGGGTTTAGGGTTTAGGGTTTAGGGTTTAGGCGAAGGGCCCCATGAAGGGTTTGCTGTTCTCGATGGCATTTACAGCTGCACATAAACGCAAACCTCAGCCACAAACAATTGAAAAAGATATAAAAAGCAGCAGCAGCAACAGCAGCAACAGCAGCAAGAGTAATGCCCCAACACGAGTAACAGCAGCAGCAGCAACAACAGCAGGACGAAAAGCAGCAACAGCAACAGCAGCAATAGCGTAGCAGCAGCAGCAGCAGCACTAACAACCGCTGACTGTCGGTCTCCCCAACGACAGGAGCAGCAGCAGCAGCAGCAGCAGCAGCAACACCCGCAGCAGCGGCAACGCCAACAGTAGCAGCAGCTCTAGCATCAGCAGCAGCATCAGCAACAGCATCGTCAGCAGCATCAGCAACAGCAGCAGCGTCAGCGTCAGCGTCAGCAGCAGAGTCAGCGCCAGCAGCAGCAGCAGCAGCAGCATCAGCAGCATCTGACTGTCTCTTTCTTCGAAGGTAAGTCTCCTCATTAATCTTTTGTCTTTGTTTGCTGCACCTGTTGCAATCCCTATCCTCCTTTGCATGCGCGCATGGCGCAAAATCGACAGCAAATTGGGCTGCGGCCACTCGTGCTCAGGCAACCTGCAGCAGCAGCAGCAGCAGCAGCAGCAGCAGCAGCAGCAGCAGCAAAAGCAACAGCAGTAAGGAGGAGGGGTAAGGAGAAGCGAAGAAATCGGTGCTGCAGCAGGTGCAGCTGCAGAACGTGCGCAGCAGCAACAGCAGCAGCAGCAATACTACTAGTGATACAAACCAGCAGCAGCAGCAGCAACAACAACAGCAACACCATCAACAACAGCAGCAGCATCAACAGCAGCAGCACTATCAACATCAGCAGCACCATCGGCATAACCATGATGAGCAGCATGAGCATCAGCAGCACAACCATCATCAGCAGCATCATCATCATCAGCAGCAGCAGCAGCAGCAGCACAACCATCATCAGCAGCATCAGCAGCAGCAGCAGCAGCAGCAGCACAACCATCATCATCAGCATCATCATCAGCAGCAGCAGCAGCAGCACAACCACCATCATCAGCATCATCATCATCAGCAGCAGCACAACCATCATCATCAGCATCATCAGCAGCATCATCATCATCATCATCAGCAGCAGCAGCAGCACAACCATCATCAGCAGCATCAGCAGCAGCAGCAGCAGCAGCAGCAGCAGCAGCAGCAGTGGATACAGTCTGCATAATTCTTCTCCGAGTTCAAAGTAGAAAGGTGAATGTGCTGCGAGGTCTACGCCTAGAGGGTCTTTCTGAAGAGCGTCGATGACAGGAGCAGCAAATGCTGCTGGAAACAGCACCTTCAGCTTCTGCTGCTGCAGCAAAGCACGAGCTTGAAACAGCAGCAACTCAACGTTGTCTCCAGGGGTCAGCTGCACACACACATACATCTAAACCCTAAACCCTAAACCCTAAACCCTAAACCCTAAACCACAAACCGCAGAACATAAATCATAAACCATAAACCACAAGTCGCAAACCACAAACCCTAAACCCTAAATAACAAACTCTAAACAATAAACCCTAAACCCTAAAACAGAGGCAGGGCAGAGCAGTGGCCCAATGTGAAGATGCAGGGAGGGTTTAGGGTTTAGGGTTTGAGGGTTTAGGGTGTAAGGGTTTAGGGTTTTAGGGTTTAGAGTTTATTAAGAGTTCTAGGGTTTGGGAGGGAAGGGCTTAGGCTTCGAGGGCAATAGCCAGCGTGCTACTGCTGCTCAGTGAAGGCTTTAGGGTTTAGGGTTTAGGGTTTAGGGTTTAGGGTTTAGTACAACGTCTGGGCGTAGGCCTTTAGCATATTCTTCTTTAGCTGTAGGCGAAAGATAAGAAAGGCCTCGCAACTCCATCAAGGGCACACAAGGCACCACCTGCTCGCAAACCCTAAACCCTAAACCCTAAACCCTAATTCCTAAACCCTAGGCCTTCGACGGCAAGTCCTTGCACTCTGCTCGCAAGAGGACTACACCCTCAATACTAAACCCTAAACCCTAAACCCTAAACCCTAAACTGCCAATGGTCTTTCTTTCAGGGCTTTAAATAAGAAGCCCTAAGCCCTAAACCCTAAACCCTAAACCCTAAACCCTAACCTCGTGATCGATATGTAGGAAGTCTTCAGCAAGCGCTCTTTCTTCAAGGGCTTTGAATAAGAAGCCGTCTTGCTGCTGTGTTGGGGGTTGAGGTGTCTGTACATTGCTGTCTTCGTTCTGACTTTGCTGCTGATTTAGATAAAAAGAGTTAAAAGAAGCCGCACCATCAATAAACCCTGAACCACTCTCCTCGCCCCTCAACATCGTGGCTGTATATACACTGCAGCTGCTGCAGCAGCAGCAGCTGCTGATGCTGCTGCTGGTGCTGCTGTTGCTGCTGTTGCTGCTGTTGCTTCTGTTGTTGTTGTTACTGCTGCTGCTGCTGCTGCTGTTGCTGCTGCTGCTGCGGTTGTTGCTGCTGTGTGGTGTTGCGTGTAGTTTCTGCTGATGCTTCTGCAATTCCTGCTGCTAAGCCCACTATCCCAAGCACAGCTTGCTGCTGCTGCTGCTGTTGCTGTTGCTGTTGCTGCTGTTGCTGTTCTTGCTGCTGCTGTTGCTGCTGCTGTTGCTGCTAGTCTGCTGCTCTGTCTGCGCCTTCTTGTACTAGAAGACGCCTCAAGAAGAGTTATTTTGATTTTTTATTACAATTAAAGAGCAAACATTTTCAGAAAATAAACAACTATGCAGACACTGCAGCAACAACAACCCCACCGCAGCTGGCAGCAGCACCACCCGATGGTTTTGTCGGATTAACTAAAATAAATAATTAATTTAAATATTTAAATTAATTAATTTATTTATTTATTTTGTTTTATTTATATTTTTTACTGAAATAAACAAACATTTATTCGCTTTGATGGCGGCAGCAGCATTTGCTGCAGCAGCAGCAACGGGAGTCGTCGACCTGCTGCTACTGCTGCTGTTGCTGCTGCTGCTGCTGCTACTACTACTGTTGCTGATGCTGTTGGTGTTGCTGCTATTGCTACTGCTGCTGCTGTTGCTACTGCTGCTGATGTTGCTACTGCTGCTGCTGGTGCCACTGCTGCTGCTGCCGTTGCTATTGCTGCTGCTGTTGCTGCTATTACTGTCGCTGCTGCTACTACTTTTCCTGCTGCTGCTGCTGTTGCTGCTGCTGTTGCTGTTGTTGCTACTGCTGCCGCTACTGCTGTTGCTGCTATTACTGTTGCTGCTGCTACTACTGTTCCTGCTGCTGCTGTTGTTGCTGCTGCTGCTGCTGTTGCTGCTGCTGCGCGGCTAGCCCCCACTGTTTTACTTGTTGCATATGCAGAGGGTTTGTGTGCTGCAGCAATGCTGTCTGTACACCGCAAACCCTCGCTAGGGTTTAGGGTTTCTTCAAACTAAGAAGAGGTGCTGTACTACAGAGCAAACAAAAACAAATAAACATAGTTTTTAATAATCTTTTCATTTAAATTCATCTACAACAAATATAAACAGCCGCTGCTGCAGCAGTAGCAGCATTTGCTGCTGCTGCTGCAACAGCAAATGCTGCTGCTGCTGCAACAGCAAATGCTCCCGCTGCAACAGCAGCAAATGCTGCTGCTGCTGCAATAGCAAATACTCTCGCTGCTGCAAATGCTGCTGCTGCAGCAGCTTGAGCTGCAGGCGCAGCAACGCTGCTACAGGGTTGCTGCTGCTGCTGCTTCAGCAGCAGCAGCAGCAGCAGCAGCAGTTTGTTCTGGATTAGTGTGTTTGCAGAATTTTTTGTTTTTGTTTGTTTTTAGCTGGGGTGTCTAGGCACATATCTTCAGTTGTTTGTAATTCTTCTTCTTCTTCTATCTCTTCTTCTTCTTCTCTCTCTTCTTCTTCTTCTGCTTCTTCTTCTTCTTCTTCTAATTGTTTGTTGATCATAGCGGTGCGTCTAATGCTATGCTTCTGCTGCAGCTGCTGCTGCTGCTGTTGCTGTTGCTGCTGCATATGTGCAAGTAGATGCTTATGTTTATTAGCAAGGGCTTCGGCTTGCACGAGTTGTTTGCCTTCGTTGAACGAACGCAGCATGCGCTGTCTATAGAATATATTTTTGCGCCTTTCTTTGATCTCTTCGATTCTTTTTAACGCTTTTACTGTTTGCTGCATTAATTCTCTGTTATATCGCGTCGGCTCATTTCGCCTTTGTTCGTAATTAAATGTCGTGTCTTCTGCTAACTCTTTGCCTATTATATATACACAAACATATATATATAATATATATAATATATATAATATTTATAATATATATATATATTGTAGGCTTATTCATTTATTTATTAGTTATCTATGTTTATTTATTTGTTTATTTATTTATTTATTTTATTTATTTATTTATTTTATTTATTTTATTATATTGTGTTTATTATGCGCTGCCTTCACTGACAAATACTCGCACCCTTAGTCCTATATATATAATATTATATAAATATAATATATATAAATATACAATATATATATATATATAACTTTATATATAAATATTAACATACACAGACGGAACAGTACGCAAACAGAATCACCTAAACCCTAAACCCTAAACCCTAACCCCTAGACCACCTCAAACCCTAAACCCTGAACCCTAACCCCTAAACCATCTCAAATCCTAACCCCTAACCCCTAACCCCTAGACCACCTCAAACCCTAAACCCTAAACCCTAAACCCTAAAACCTAACCCCTATCCCCTAACCCCTAA